>NC_050522.1:20819922-20836127 GCF_002922805.2 Oryzias melastigma | reverse complement strand
CCACCTGTAGATTTATTTGTCTTTAATAGTTATTTGTTGTGTTTCAGACCTCTTCCACTGAAAACGACATCGCAGAAAGGACTCCAGCTACACTCAAAAAAATGATTCAAGCCCTTCTTAAAGGTGACACATTAAGATTTAATTCATTTTACTCAAATGTATTAGTTTATTTATATTTATTTATATATATTTATATCTCATTCATGTAAACTAAAGTTATTTAATAGCAAAGNTTTAGAGATTGTGGTCACTTTTGCTTCTGGAGAAGTAAAACAAAAATGGAGCCACCTGTAGATTTTTTTGTTTTAATATTTATTTGTTGTGTTTCAGACCTCTTCCACTGAAAACGACATCACAGAAAGCATTCCAGCTACGGTCAGACATCTCAGAAGAAATGGGATTGGATGTTGCCGTTGGAATTGAAGGTGTTCAAGACCTCAGGAACACACATTAGACACATTAGAAGAACTCCTTTTCTACCAAACTAAATTGTGGTAATTGGCTTTGAGGTCTTTTGAATTCCTACAAATCCTATAGTTTTTGACATTTCTTTTTCTCCTTTTTTATTTCCCCTTTTCAAGATCTGCTTAAAATCTTGTAGAGTGAAACTGGTTTTAGTTCAAAGTCCACATTTTATATTTGAAAAAAAGTGTATATATTACAAATTGATTTTTAAACTGTCAGGGTATGCATCTTCATGTATTGTGGGGACTGAGTTTTATCCTCAGTTTATTGATACATATTTAGATTTTTCAGAAGTGCTTCTATTTTTTCCTTTATTTTGAAATATTAATTTCATATCTAAAGTAATTTGTATGTTGGCACACTTTTGAAAGGGTTTCCTTGAACATGTAATTGTATTTTTCAGAACTGTATTTCAGAGACTAAATAATGTTGTTTTGCTGTACTCGTGTATAAATAAAATTGAGTTCATCAAACCAATTTTTATTTGATGTCATTATTGTAACATTTTCACTTCCACTGAATTGAATTCAGTTGAGTTGGTTGAAATCAAAACACTTCTCATAAGACGAAGTAAATAATTTAAATTCATTAAATGACTTTATTTTGAGATGAACTAACATAAATCATTTATGTTTATTAAATGCAATTTTTTCCATTTACAGTAACTATAAATAGGTCGGTTGAACTAACTCAAATTCATTACATTGCATAAACGTGTACAATTTGAGTTCAGACTACACATATTTTTTGGATGGAAAACCTGCCCTTAATTAAATTGAGTCCATCCAATGGATCATTTCTTTGAGTGTACCGCTGCAGCTGAGGTCTGTAATGGCTTCAGGCTCTCTGCGGTGATCCATGTCACCGTGACAACAAGCCGCATCACGGATCAAATAGTCCGCCTTTTGTGAAAAAATGAGCTAAACCAAAGAAATAACAAGAATAAAGTACTAAATATTGATTGAATATTTATTTATTTTGTAAATGACCATGGTATATGCAGGATAATACCCTCCGAAGTGTGCATCATGAGAAATTAACGCACGACACGGTTCAGGCCTCCGCGTCGTGCGTTAACTTCTCATAATACACACTTCGTCGGGTATTACCCCTTACTTATAACATCCCAAGTCTACCAGCTCTATTAGAATTCTACAAGCCAAACATTTCTCTGTCTTTGATCCTCAGAGATAAAGAACAAAGACTCTCCTGTCAAAGTCAAAGAGTTTTTCTGAAGTTTGACCTGCATTTGCTGGTTGTTCATTTAGAGCTCTGCCTGTATTGAAACGTGGATTATAGAATGTCATGTTATGACTGACTTTAAAATAAAACATTCTACAAAGTCCATCTTTTCAAAGACCTGGATGGTCATCAGAATCATCAAGTTCATCAGAATCATGGGATGAAGTTCTGATGAATTCTAAAGGATTTAGAATTGATTCTAAAGGATTTTTTTACAGTGAAGTTTCTAAAAGCTCCAAATGCAGTTACAAAGAATAGTCAGCATTTTCAAATGTTTGTAGAAAGTAAAGCAGCAACAATCAAATGAGCAGCAGGTCTTTTTAGTTCATCACTAGAATGAGATCCAGACTGAAGCTCTTTGAAACATTGATCATTCCAGCTGATACTCACTTTGATCAACTGTGGAAATGACTGGAGATTTCAGGACGTGGATTCAACAAATCCCAGAGAGTTTGCTAAGAAGAAGAAGAAGAAAACTCATTTACTGAACTCTGGGATGTTTTCAGGTCTGGGAGCTGAAAATGTCTGGAGCTGCTGAGAATCCATCCTCCTCTGTGAACGCTGGATCTTCATCCCTGAAAGTCCATGTGAAGAGGAGAAATGTTTGCTCCTCTTCACACCAAACAGGAGCAAGAACAGACTTGATTTGGGGAAAATGTTCCTGCATTTTCACTGAGACGCTCATTATTGATCAAACTTGTCATTGTTAAATAATGACTCCGCCCACATTTGCTCTGGATTTGAGTTTAAATCCAGAGTCAAGTCAAACCAAAGACTCAAAAACAGGACTCAATGCTTTCCAGCTTGATCCTCAACTTAAAGAGGTTGGATTGGGGGGTTCAACCACCAAATGCAGCTGTGTCTGCAGCTCACCGCTCCCCCAGGTCATTGACTGTATAATAGAACTAGACTGAGTGACCCCTCCCCCCTGGTGTTCCAAACAGGAAGAACCTGCTGGCTCCAAGAAGCCAAAATCCCATAGACTTCTTTAACAAACAGTTTTATTCTGTTATTCTATTGGTCAGAAGAACAATTCTAGCTCTGATACATTTTTATTAACACTTCTTCTTAAAGGGTTAGTAATGGGGTTGTGGGTCATTTTCGGTGTTAACTGTATTTCGCCTTATATTTACCATTTCCAAATGTTTTGGCGTGTTTTGAGCAAGAAATATTGAAATAAAACGGCATTTTTGAGGCCAAATATGGCAAACCTGTCTCTTCCGGGTCAAAAGCTCCGTTTGGTCACATGACGTAACCAGAGTCAACATAGCAAGATGGCTTCTCCTTTGCGTGACGGAGCTAGCGATAGCGGCGATATTTCAAGGTCCACAATTCTGTCTTCAGACTCAGATTGTGGAAACATTTGTTCTGAAAGTGACGCTGATTCAGAGGCGCCGGGTGTTTGTGGTTTGAGGACTGTAAAGCCCTATCAATTTGAGCTGGCAGCGCGGAAAGTAAGAGCTCACAATCTGGCAATGACACTGACAGTGACGCTGAGAATGCCGATGAAAACGAAAACTGTCAGTTTATCAGAGCCATGCTCGAAGCTGGAAGACGTGGAGCATCTCGTGAAGCTTTATTTACAGATCGGAACCTTTTGGCGACTCTAAATCAAATCATCAATGACGCTGACTATCCGGGTCGGTAATGCAGAGTTTCATATGCAAAATAAAGAGCTTAGAGACATGTTTGCAGGACCGTCCGCCACTTTATTATTATTGATGTAGTGGGGAGGGCATTAGGACCCAGGAGGTCGGTGGTCAGCTGCCCTCTCCCATCGAAGAGTAGTTCCGGGGTTGCCAGGAACAGTATAAAGGGCCCGGGGAATGATGTGTTTCCGTGTTTGACGTCACCGGCAGTGTTGTTGCCAAAGGTAGCCTCACGGAGGAGAACAGCTGAGTGCAGGGCCACCGTCAAGTCAACCTTGCCATTTGTGTGTGCCCCCCGCCTTCGTCATAAGCGTGCCACAAAGGCAGCGTATGTGGAGCCTCCACACAGATTTGTTTGGGAGATTGTCACCATCGGAGAACCCACAGATGTCCACACAATTGAACAGAGGAAGGGATTTTTAAATGATGTATTCATGTGCTGCCATGCCTGTCACTGTTTTTTTTATCTTCACTGCTCGCTTTTATTTTTTATCTCTTTTATCTTTTTTAATGTGTTTTGTTTTGGGTATTTTTAACCCCTTTTAACACTCGGCACTTTAAAAACTTAGTCGACCTTTTATACAGTGGTTTTAAACAGTAACCTGGTGCTGTGCTGTCCTCTCGTTTTTATTGAGCATGCTGTGTTTTATTTGAGGGACAATTGTGTTTTTTAAGTTATCCTGCGTGGTTCTGTTCCTTGTGTTTTAATAAATATATTTTAAATACTAGCTACTGCCTCCTCCGGTTAATTCTGGAGACCTGCTTTTAGTTGTGCAGCTAGCACCCTTTCCTTCCACAAAGGGTTGCTGACTACTACATTTATTTATTCACTTATTTAATCACTTTATTCACATACCCAGAAGCTCTTTCACCACCTTACTGCACGTCTCTGACATGCGCAGAAAAAAAGGACAACGTAAACAGCTCCGTACGCCCCGTTCTCCACATGAATCGTCCCGTTTCAACACACAACAACAACGGGATGACAACAGTCTGTCACGTTAGCTAAGTACACTGAAAATTCAGAAAACGATTCCTCTTCAGATGAAAGCATCACACAGAAATGAATGAGATCTGATCTTTCACGGAGGAAGAAATGACTGGTGGACAGCTGTGACTGTCGATGGTTTCATCAACGGATCTGCAGAGATCCTGCAAGCCACCATCAATGATTAATAAACTGCAAATCAAACAAAGAAACTTCCAAACATGTGCAATGTTTTAAACATTCAGTTTACCTGTTGAAATCAGAAGCTTTTCACAGTTTAGTCGGTCTGGTTCTGCTCAGTGTTCATTCACAATAGGCTCATTTCGATTGTAAATCTCGTAAATTTACGACTTTAAAAATCATCATTTTAAATTGTTTTTTTTGTGGCCCTAATACTCCGTCGGACCATAACACCGATGTTTATAGAATTCAACTTTGCCGCAGCGCACACACATTCATGTATCGGCAGACACCTGCAGTCCGCCTGCATTCTGCTGCTGGCGCTGTCTCACTCACATGACGTCAACGCGTCACGTGACCCGAATCGAGCCGTTTCTGAAGCAGGGCGAAATGCGGGTGTGATTTGTTGTTAATTTTGTCAAATTTTACAAAAACCTGCGTTTGTCAACGGTAATTATTTGTTATTTTTGATACATTAGAACATATGGAATATATCTGGATACTCATTTTAGCTTTGTCCCAGCCCAATACTAACCCTTTAAAATTAAGCAAGTTATTGATATTTTATGTAAATTACATTGACTTTTGTTTTTTTTTGAGGTGAACATATTGGTATTCACAGGTACAAATATAAAGTTTTTTTTTTGTCTCTTTTTTTACATCTTACCTACTTTTGCTCTAAACACTATCAATTTGTCACAGGACATTATTTAGGTATTTGGCAATTTTTAAATATAATTTTTAGGTGATTTTTCTATTTGTTATTACATGTTTTCTGTCTGCAGAGTGCATTGTATCACTCAGTATTAAGGATTTAAGCCTGAAGGCGCTCCTCACCGAGGTCTATAATGAAATTAGTCTCAATGTGACGTGACGAACTCGGGTTTGAAACTGTGAATTTCATCAAGTTTCCTCAATGTTTAGGAGGAGGATTAAGGACAAGAATCACCTTGTACCTTTCAGGAAGTTGTGAAATCGATCCAATGTCAAGAGAAAGCTGCCGTTGAGTCACAAATGTCCACTAAATCTCCTGTACCTTGCTGTCACTCAAAGTATAAGCTATCCCAGCATGCACTGCGTAAACTTTGTAATGCGAAAACAAAGTTCTTCAATGGTAAAGTGAACAAGAGTGAACGGTCTGCGCAGTGACACCCTTTGCAGTACCTACGGCTCTCATCTTTCTTTCTGTAAGTNACAGCAGCCACGGTTAGCCAAGCTAGTTAAGGTAGTCCGACTTTCTTTAAAACGAGAAACACGAGCCGTTTTCACTATTGCCATAGTTTTACGTAAAACCGCGCAACGTCACGGACTGCGCCGAAGTGATGCTACTAATAGGAACATGAGGAAACCCGAAAATCAAAGGATACTTAACAGGAATTAGTTCTATTTTCAAGTCCGAAGTCCGACGTGCAGCTTCTGATGTGCGGGAAGGAGACTTGGAGGAAGGGGGAGACCGTTGAACCACATGCGCATGCGCACGGGGAGGCGGACAAAATAAAACGTAATAATTTTGAGTTAATGGATCAGAGGCTCTTTGCTATTAAATAACTTTAGTTAACATGAATGAGATATAAATAATTTTCTGATGAACTACTAAATTTGAGTAAAATGGATTAAATCTAAATGTGTCACCTTTAAGAGGGGCTTGAATCATTTTTTTGAGTGAATATGGTAAACCTTGCAATAATCAATGTTACCTTGGTAACGTGATATAACTATTTTAAACACAAATGTATCTTTTTATTTTATTCTAAATCTTTTTTAGAAGAATTTAAAACACAATATGTCAATTTTACACCCTTTCCAACATTAAAATAACATTATCAAAAACACTAACATGTGTTTAGCATAATTACATACATTTTAAGGTAATTAACAAATAGGCTAATAAACAAAGCTCTAGTTAGGAACCAAAATGAAGAGTAAATCAAATGGCCTCACTTTAAATAGCAATAAATGTGGAAATAAAAAAATTCACATTCGTTCGAATTCAAATTCACTTTAACTTTACATTTTATGTTAGACAATTTGTTATTGTTGAGGAAACAACAATAACAAAGTGAGGCAACCTATAAACTTTCAGCCTGTTAATATATATGGTCATTGTTTTTTAAAGTGATGCCATTTGGTATTTAATTCCCCCTCCTTTTATTAAAATTTCCTGTCATAATCAATACTTTAATCACATGCTCCACGTGTGTACCGTGAGCATACACACTTGTTGGATCAATAACGCCGCCAGACGTCTCATTGGACGGTCACACGCTGCACACGACTGGTATGTTCAGGTTACTGCTGTTCCCGCCCTCACAATCCATGTTATGTTACATTAAAAACAGATCGCTTTCTGCGTGTACTTTACAAAAATATAGACACAGCTCGGACCTTTTCACTCGCGGCCGCTCTGCCTCCCACGTGTTCTCACCTGTGGAGAAGGTGAAGAGCGCGCGCGTGGAGCCCTGCCCCTAGCAGCGGAGAAAGTGACTGAACCCGCGCCACTATGTTTTAGGCATTTAGCGGCCCGTACCGCTCGTTCCCATAACCACTGTTGCTTCATACACATTTCTTTACTGACTAATCATCCGTCTGGGCCGCGGCTGCGTCTCTGTCCAGCCCATAGACCGTCTAAATAGAGCATTATTAACGTCAATGGTCCCTCTATTTGGCGCTGAAAACTCACCTCTTCAAAATTACGAGGCAGTTTAACCACATCTGTTTGACCACATTTGTTTAACCACATCTGTTTCCATATGAGCCGCATTTACGCCTCATTTAATCATTGTTTATCCCTAATAAAGGCGTGGTTTTTGACTCATGACTTTGACATTAGTGAATAAATTGAAGTAAATACGGTTGACCGGTAGGGGGCACCATGCAATACAGCATTCACGTGGAATATCCTTGCAGGAGGAAAGCCCCACTGTACCCAAATGTTTGATGACACTTTTGAACAGTATCACAATATAAAAAGTAATGGACTAAAGCTTTTTTTTCCTGTAGGGGGGACTCCACTTTGAATATGACCTTGATAAATATCTATAAATGTGAAAAGTAAAAACTGAATTCTCTTGTTCAAATTTAATGAAGACAGTTCTGCCTTATTGGAATAATCCGAACTGGAATAAATCCTCTGTAATGAATCAAACTGGGTTGGATGTTTGTTGGGAATCGCCTTGAGATGACTGCAGTTATTCTTGTGCATCAATCTGATTGACAGATTGTGAAGGGATTCCCTTTGGTATTCTCTTGGGGATTCCCTCTGGAATTCCCCTCCAAACAAAACTGGTCTGGCCTCTTGAGGAAACACCACAACCTGCAGAATCTGCTAAGAAAGCATTCTAACCACGAGTTCTCACGACTGATAGCAGGAATGCAACTCTCTTTATTCAACAAAACAGAATAAGAAAAACGGAGCAACACCTTTGGAAGAATCACAGACCTTAGTAACTCTCTGCTGAAGATGTTGTCAAAAAGCTGTTTTAAAGCTGTTTTTAAGCCATGACGCTGGCGGTGTATACGCCCCGGGGTTTACTTTAAATGACAGACATCCGTCGGATATTTTTACTTAGGTGTGTCCACAATATGTTTTATGATCTGCAGGTAGCGAGTCAGCAGCTTTGGGAGAATTTAGAGACACCAACTAAATGTTTTTGACTGTAGGAAGAAGCCGAAGTGTCCAGAGAAAACCCAGACGATCACCAAGAAAACATACAAAATACACTCACTTTATTAGTCACGCCTGTCCAACTGCTCGTTAATGTACATTTCTAATCAGCCAGTCACATGACAGCAACTCAATGTATTTAGGCGTGTAGAGGTGGTCAAGACGGTCTGCTGCAGTTCAAACTGAGCATCATAGAGGATTGAAGTTAAAGTTCTGTGGGTGGACATGCCTCATTGATGTCAGAGGAGATCAACCAGACTGGTTCCAGCTGATAGAAAGACAATAGCAGCTAAAATAACTACGAGTTACAACTGACATCCGCAGAAGAAAATCTCTGAATGCACAACTCGCCCAACCTTAAGGCACATGGACTACAGCAGAAGAACACTGGGAGACACTCCTGTCAGGTGAACTGAGGCTACAATCCACTCAGACTCACCAAGACAATCTATCATTTCTTAACGTTATATTGCCAATGATTTATTTTCAGTTTTTTGGTAGGAAGTTTTCGTTTTTCCTTGAGATTTTAGTTTGAAACTTTTTAGAGCAGAAAGTTGTTTTTCAACTCAAAACCATCAAAGCTATTTGAAGACAAAATGGGTTTTAGTTGTTAAATGTATAAACGTGTTAAAAAAATTAGAATATCTGACCCATGAATATTTAAAAAAGGTTTGACTTCTTTTTAAGTCTAATGTAATAAAATATGGAAAATAGTTTTGTTTTTAAAAATATATGAAGAAATAGTTTTGATTAAATCACTTCATAGAGATAGCATCTGTGGTTCTTAATATTCATCCCTCAGGTTTAAAAGTTTTCCAACTCTGACTCAAAATCTCATGTTTATTTGGTGAATTATATAAATATAAACTCTTTATAGTTAAAACAAATTGTATGCTTTTTTGTCAATTAAACATTGATTTATAAATGTAACTGAAATATTACAATCATTACAACAGCATTAATATAATAGTTGTAACTTCTTTTACTTTTGACAGCAGCACACACTAGTTCCTTTCAAAATAAAATCCACCCTGGTTAAAAAAGGTAAAATATTGTGTTTTTTATCATTATGATTTTGGTTTGCCACCATTTTTTTTCTCTTTTACTCTCAATTATAAACAATTTAGTAGAATCTATTTATTAAAAAATATGTTTGGAATAAACTGAGCTTTTTATTGCTATTCTGTAAGATGTGAGGTACAAAACACATAACTCTAAATTGTAAAGCTTTAACCACTTTAGTGTAATTTACCAAAATAAAACAACATTTGGAGACTTATTTGACTAACTATGAATTAAAAACACAAATTTAAAGGACATTTGTGCAGAATTTCAGACAATAAATCAACTTTGTTTTGCTTAGTTGTTTAGCATGTTAAAAATCTGAGCAGAAATGACAGAACTTAAATGACTAATTATGTAGTCAATTGTTATCATCTTCCTCCACCACCACCAATAATAATAACAAAAATAAGGTATTTTTTACATTGGCAATAAATAAATGAATATTTCATCTTTGTTTCAGTTTAGCAAATAAACAGCTAAATGATGCAAGAACATAAAAAGAATTCACAATAAAATCAAACTTTAGAAAATACATTTATTTTAAATTTATAACATATACAGGTTTATCAGTGAAAAGGAGCACCATGTATAAAGTATAACAAACTCCTGTTTGAGCTGGAATTTATTGAAGACAGGACACAACTGGAAGATGTACGATATTCTGCATCTAAAATGAAAGTTTTTTTTGCTGATCATCTCTGGATAAGGGGATAAACTGAGTGTTGTGCTAGTCTGGGGCGGCGCTTGCAGCACAGACTCTTCCTGGAGGGAGCTGTTGGCATCGATCTTACATCAGCACGTTTCCAACCGCTGGTTTTTGTGGGTATAGGAGGGGCTGCTGCAGATAGTGCAGGTTTTTAGAGGATTACTCTTCAAACAGTAACAGTGTTTTGGGGGTTTGTAACATGTTCTTTAGAGTCTTAAAAATCAACTCTGTATTGCACTGGCATCTGTTTAAAGACCTGAGGTTAGGAGTGTTGAGCTCAGTTCTGATCCATCTGTGGAAGCACCGTTCTGAATGAGCAGACAGAAGACAGTTACTGCAGTGCAGGAGCTGCAGGCAGGAGTTCAGGCACTTCTTGGTTCTCTGTTACAAGCAGAGAGAGGAGTCGGCTTGACATCTTCAGGATCTTCAGGATCTGCTCTTTCAGGTCTGAGGAAACAGAACAGATAAATGTTCAGGAGATGAACCGAAACAAAATGTTCCAGAGATTCTGCAACATCAACTCAGGACTGAAGCTCTAACTGTTTTGAGGAACCTCTGACAGCAGGAAATCTGAACTAAAAACTCAGAGGAAGTTTGTCTTAACTTTACACTAAAACCTGAGTTTTCTGTTAATTAGGAAAATTCACAGGTTGAATCATTTTCTGTAAATTCAGGTTCAGGGCTCTACAAAAACAACAACTTTGATTCATATTTTTGCAGAAATTATTTTCATTCTTGATTTTTGTTCTAAAAAGTGACAATCCCGTGTCTTTGCAATAAAAACTGGTTTTCAGTTTTGTTTGAATAACCTACAGAAACGGAGAGGCGTCTGTGGAGACTTGTTCATTTTTAAGGTTGTCCATGATGGCGTCTGCTTCACTCTGGGTCTGAGACAGTGAAGACTGGAGTCCCTTGGTCTGGGATCTGCGATTGTTGTGAAACGTGAATCCACAGCAGTCCTGTAGAACCAACAATTCAAGCACAAAAACTGTTGAACAGAGATCTCTATCCTCCAACATCAGATCAATCGTCTGAACAGACTGAGAGAATCAATAGGAAGTGATTAGAAGAGAGAATAAATGAGAGGGGGCACAGCATGAAAACTGAAACAATACTTGAAACAACTACCTGATTCGGAAATGTTTTTATCCTAAGGATGATGATGAGTACAAGGATGAAGATGAGTGCAAGGATGACGATTATTGCAAGAGTGATGCCAACAGTTCCCCCTGTGGGAAAACCATCTGTCCAAACAAAAGGAAACAACATAAAAACAACCTCAATGAAACTCTACTTTAAACTTCCTGTTTCTACTTGAGTTTTTTTTTTTTAATCAACAGCCTTAATAATTCCTGAATATGCTTCTGTTCAAACATAATCCTGCCATGTTCCAGGATCCATTTGATGTAATTTCCCAAAAAAAGAGAGTTTTGACAAGAAACTTACTGTCTTCTGGAGGAGAATCCTCTGCCATCAAACGGGTGCAGTTGACTAAAAGGAAGGGGAACAAGTCAAGATGACATTAAGTTTGTGAAAGAAACAGATCCTGCAGCACTCACCTTCACAGACAGCAGTCAGATCTCTTCCATATATCTATTTTTGAAAAAAACAGAGGTGAAGTTAGAGCTGAAAACGGCTATAACCTGAAGAGCTGCTTCCTGTTATTCAATAACGGATCTCCCTTGTTCAAACTATATCAAGTATATTTTATATAAAAGTACTCACCCCCCAACATTTCACCTTGTAGAGCAGGAAGTCTTTACAAACATGAAGCTCCACTGAGTCATTCTGTGCCGTCTTAACAATGCTTTTGTTATAATTTGATTTTATGTCCACAATCACAGTGCGCTGAAAAACAGAACAGTTGATGTAAAAGATAGAATCTTGCAAGTTAAAGTAAAATAATTTTGGTATTCAGGATGATTGATCTTGTGAGAATTTAGTTCTTTTGGAGGATGATCGGGCTTCACTTACCTCCTCGTCCTCCCAGGATGTTTGGCATTTGGGGGATCTAGGTATTGGTGAGATCTGGAGCTTGATCGAATTGTCGTCCAGCTTTGTGGCATTGCATGTTAAAGTTGGAATTGCTGCAGCTTCCAGGGCGGAAAAAACTGAAATACGAACAGGAGAAACACGGTTTACATTTGTACCTGCAGGAGGATGGTTTCTCAGAGGTAAAGAGAGGGGATGGGCTAATGTGAGTTCTGCCTCTGTCTGGACTCTAAACAAATATAAACAGTAGAGCTGAGAATCATGGGTACCTCACGATATCGATGATGTTGTGATACTACCATAATTGGTTAAAAAAAGTCTCTAATAACTCACAAACTATAGAAGAACACATATTTTGTGCAACAAATAGCAGACACTTTTGTGCAGAGCAGTAATACTGTCTTTGACAAGCATTGATACCAATTCAATTGGAATTATCTGTAAAACTCAATGATAACAATAGTAAACATGAGCAGCAGTGCATTACTTTGTTGTATATTGTTGTAAACAACAGAACAAAAATGTTTGAACTAATGAACTTTTTAACATGAAACCAAATACGTTTTGATTTACCGATGAAGAATGAACAAGCAAGGCTTATATAACTCTAAAGTGCAGACATGCAAAATGGAGTTGCTAATAATAATAGTAGTAATAAAGATAACACATATCAATAGCATGTTAAATAAGATTTAAATAAAAATCTGCATGCTGCTGCTCGGGCCTCGGAACTTCCTGTGCTGCTGCTGAGGACCTGAGTCACTGCCGAGCGGACCTGATCGGAGCAAGTGTTGCGCAATACCTGATCCTCTGGAACAACCCGCGATGCGGACGCCGTATGCCTGACAGAAAAGCGCAGCTCCTGACTAGTGGGAGTTCAGGCATTCGGAGGAGTGTGACAGGTGACAGAGCCACAACCCTTCCCTCATCGGGGAGTGGACCTGCAAATCCCTTGACGAATCAGCAGCATGGACCAGTTTTCACATGGCTCACTGACAAATGTATGTCAATGAGCCACTCAGACACGAGTCACGTGAAACCTGTTCAGGTCATTAAAACGAACCTTCTGAAAAGTACGCATCTGGACCCTCTTTCTGTTTAAATTTTGGTCACGGCAATTCGCTCATCATCTTCCTCATCTGTCAGATGAGAAGTCTGCGTTTTCACGCCATGAAGGAGTATAGCGCGCAGGTGGGGTTCTGGCCTGGGTGATTTTACAAAGATAATCAAACTGTGTTCTGCTCTCCTCTAGTGGCTTTCCATGCAGGGTTCAATCCTGTCACATTTGATTCGAAAGAATGTGTTTCCATAGCAAATTTTGCGAAATAAAGTCAATTTCATCACGCCTCAAAGACCACATACTCAAAGTACGACAACATATTTTATCTCAAAGCGCAGTGGAGCAAAAATGATAATTTGGGAAATCTTCACCAATAAAAAAGATTAAAGTCCATTAGATCATTTCCCACACTTTAAAATGTAGTTTATTTCTCAAACAAAAACAGACTGATTCGTTGCAGAAATAATACATTTTAACCTCCTGCTCCTGCAACCCGCGCGGTGAATGCTGTGGCATGCGTCAAAATATGAAATGAATGAATACAAAAGCGAACAAACTCACTGAAATCATTTGGATGCTATTTAACATAAAAGCTCAAGGCTGTTCGAAAAACTTACCGCCGATGATGATGAAAATGAAGAACACCAAACAAGCCATGCTGCAGCGCCTGCCTAACACACACTGAGGCAGTGAGTTTGTGGATGAGTAAAAAAGCAAGAGGCGGGACCAAAATATGTGATGCAGATGACGCAGCGCGTCCCCTGCACAGTCAGCGAGGCCAGGCAGCTGTGCTGAGCTGAACGGCGGCAGCAGACAGTGCGAGAGCAGGAATTTTGGGTTGTCCTTAAAACTCGGTTGCATTTTAATATGCCCGCCCCCCGCTGTTCCCTCTAAGCTGCCCACGTGCGCAATTACGCACAGCGTCTACTCCATGTGCGCACAGCTGATCTGCCCTGCGGACAAAACAAAAATTCTACTGAACTTTAATTTTTTTGTTTGTTTTTTTCTGAACTTTTAATAAAATGATCAAAAAAATGTGTGATCGTTACGTCATTAAGGTTATGTGGGTATGACGGCCCGTCAAATATATAAAAATATACGTTAAAAAAATAAAAAATATAAAATAAAAAACAAACAAAGCGAAAGATCTTCCTCGCGGTGATTACGTAACTTGATAGTAGAAACTTGACCTACAGAACGGCCAATTGAATATTCTTTGCTCTGATACATTCGTCACTGCGCCGAGCGGAGAACATGTGCCAACCTGACTGCCGTATGTCTCCGACACGAGACCAATCCAGCCCTCAGGCCCGGCCCGACTCACGCCCCGTTTCTGCCACTGCTCTGCTGCAGAGTCCGCCATTCCTGCCCAAGGGAATCGCCCGAGCACTTTGCTCTCGAACCCCGCCCACAGAGCATGGGTCGCTGTCACTCATCTCCATAGACTGTATATGAGAATAATAATTATTATATATACTATATATTATAGTAATTATTTTTACAGTCTATGCTCATCTCACAGTTTACATCGGAAATGCGATTGTAGCAGTTTTTTATAATAAACGCCTTATCTGTTCTAATTATGTATTACTACAAAAATAATATTCTGTACAATTATGCTATAATTTGTAGACGCAAATCACCCCATCAATCTGGACCAGGGCTACAGTCACTAGAAGTGAGGATAAAATCAGGTCAAAATGTAAGGCCCCACCCAGAAGACTAACTTATTTTGGTGTCATTTCGCAAGAATTTTCCTTCATGGATGGTAAATATTAAAAGAGCATTTAAGAGGAAATTCATAAGTAGTACAGGTCCTAACTAAAAATTCATTGCTATTAATGCAAACCACTTATTGAATATGAGGAAAATTATAAATTTGTGGTGTTTGATTCTTTTAATACATGACTTGTTAACCTCAGTACACCCCCAGTGCAGTGAGCTTCTGTGTTTGCTCAGAAGCACAAAAATGTAGAGGGAACATTCTCTCCCTTATTTTCAATTATTGTTTGCATGTGTCAGGGCAGGGAAAACAAATAATAAAACAGCCCAAAGTGCACTGTCCCAGAGAAATAAATCCAAGATAAATTTAAATTCACCTTTAAAGGCAACAATAACACACATATGTTTGTTGAAATATTGTTTGTTTTTATATCAGTAATACTTTCCAGAAAGAGTAACAAAATGCGCAGATTGTCTTCATTTTATGATCATGTCCAACTGTCAGGACACCTGTTATGCCAAGAACTGTGTTTGCCGAGAAGTGCATCCCTTGTCGCAGGAGCGTGCACGCCGCTCTCATACATCGTTGATTTGTTTTGTATAGGCCTATATCTTAATCATCCACCTTCTTTATACCCTTTGGGACCAAATATGAGCATTATGAAACAGAGGATAGCCAACAAATTCTGGCAGAGGGAACGTATAATCCTTTGTCATCACGTTCTTTTGCGGAGCAATAAAGCAAGTTTTAAAGTTTGTTTCATGGGATTCTTTGTTTACCTGATCATTTATCTCTTTGCATTTTTGAAAACTTTGCATAGTTCACCAAATATAGTTCACGAATAGATAACTTTGAGCTTGAATGAAAATATTTAAGGGCATAATTCCAGGCCTTGGATACTATTTCCTTGTTCTACAGGTCACCCTCTATTACCTCAAACAGATTTGTGTACTTTACATATTTTTTTTTACATACTAGTATTTACATTTTGTAGTTGTGACAAAAATATGTTAAAATATCCTAATTTAAATTAAAATAAAATATATTTGGTGCATTCCAGGCCTTGGATACGATGTCCTTGTTCTACATGTCATCCTCTATCATCTCACACAGATTTGTGAACTTTTACTGTATAGTTTTTGAAAAATGAGTACTTGAACTTTGCATCTTTGACCGAAAATATGTTACAGGTTTGAATTTGAATACAATTTCTTTGGTCCATAATTCCAGGTCTTGAATACTATACTGCTCACAAAATTAAAGGAACACTTTTTTATTGGGCCTGGCATAAATCAAATGAAACCTGTCTGATAATTTTCTAGTTGGTTAAGCAGCTGAGGGCCTCGTTAATCAATTTCAGCTGGTGGGAATAAACTATAATGATAATCCTTATTGTGTGAATGCATTCAATGCATTCACACTATTGTGTTTCTGTTTCTCTTTCTTATTATTTATTTCATCTTCCGTACGT
>NC_050522.1:20817203-20819916 GCF_002922805.2 Oryzias melastigma | reverse complement strand
CTTGTTCTACATGTCATCCTCTATCATCTCACACAGATTTGTGAACTTTTACTGTATAGTTTTTGAAAAATGAGTACTTAAACTTTGCATCTTTGACCGAAAATATGTTATAGGTTTGAATTTGAATACAATTTCTTTGAGCCATAATTCCAGGTCTTGAATACTACTGCTCACAAAATTAAAGAACCCTTTTTTTATTGGGCCTGGCATGAATTGAATGAAACCTGTCTGATAATTTTCTGGTTGGTTAAGCAGCTGAGGGCCTCGTTAATCAATTTAAGCTGTATTGGTGGGAATAAACTATAATGATAATCCTTATTTTCTTTTTTTTCATATAATTATGGTTTTTCCCATAACCGTTTTGTTAAATCTTAGAGCCCTTTGTGGCCCAAAAGTTCGCCCATCCCTGGTTTAGGGCCTAGACACTTTCTGAACAGTCTCAGCAGTCTCCACAAAGAGAAACAGAATTTATGCTCCTCGTCCACAAGAACAGAACGCCGAAATACAGATCAGTGTCAACCATTTGCTTTGTTGATTTGTTCAAAGGTAAAGTCTTTGGAATGCAAGTGTTTTTGTCTTCTTCAGTAGCAACAAATGAACTGAAGATTATTTAAACGTGCTTATAAACCCTCTGTAGTATATAAAATCGCAGGGTTGTCTTTGGAGAGAAACAAGCACTTTAAGGTGCGTTCTGTGACAGCTCAATATATTGTTATTAAAAAATAACAATTGCATGCATAATGACTCTGCTTCATCCTGAGATGGGATGTAGCTCAAAGCGTGTTCAATTTTTTGTGTATTTAGTTCTGTCATTATATTTAATCTATGACACTTTTTAATATGTTGTGGAATATTTTACTCAATGTGACTCTGAAAGACTTTAAATTTCTAAGTTTCATTACTTATTACCAACGGTTCTTCCTTTTTTATTTTTCATTTTTGTCCCCGCACTATAACTTTGATTTTTTTGTAAATATGTGACTCGTCCAATTTGTCTATTTTTTAACCTATGTACAGTACTACCCCTCTCTATTTCTATTTGACATGCTGCTGTAACACTATAATTTCCCCATTGTGGGGCGAATAAAGGATTAAAATGGTAAGATCTTAATTTTAAGAGAGAAAACAAATTTATTACAGTATAGTCCATTAGATCTCCATTAAATAGACACGTCTCTCTCTTTAAAAAAAAATTCTTAGTTTTATGTAGAAAATAAAACCACCTTCTTGTTTTTGATTTATTCAGTTACCAAATGTAATTTAAATAGTTTAGAATAATATTTTATTGTGTTTGACTCGAACAAGTAAAATGTAAAAGTTGCAAGTGTAAAATAAAACATTCTACTTAACACATAAGTAAATGTAATGAGTTATTTTCCACTCTTGTAAAGCTTCCATTGACATGAGTATTAATTCTAAGTTCTTTAACGGTCTGTGGCTGCTTCACTAATCTACCTCTGTTGTCTGGAAGTGTTGCATAATAAAGTTTAAAAAAAAAAACTCTTCTACTTCCGCAAAGTTGGAGACTCTGCTGCGGAAAGGAACTGGTTCTATCCGGTTTGCAAGGACTGAATTCTGTAAAATAATCGATTCTGGAGCGAGTAATTCGGTGGAACTTACATAGATACGGTTAATGTTTTTAAAGGAAGGTTATTTAGTGAAAAAAAAGGAAGATGGCGTTTGGTAAAAAGAGGTTCGTTCTTTGGTGTTGGTGCGCCTCGACTGAGCCGCTGCCGTGTGGGCCGTTCAAGTGGAACTACGGCTGAAAACTTGGAACGTCTTCTGTTCGACGACCGACTGGATTCTTCTTGAGGTTTAAATGGCGGGTGGTACCAACGTGAAGGTGCGACCAACTGGATTGTTTGGAGTCTGGGTTTTTCGCATAGACTGTAAATTCTTATATACAGTCTATGGTTTTTCGACTAAGGTTTTTTTGTGCTCTGTTGGATGAAAGGGGGGCAGGACAGTCCACGGCACGCCCTCTCCACAAGGCAATGTAAGGTGCATGCGCCGGTGTTTCCTCTGAGTAGCAGTCACCTAACTGCGCAGATTGCCAAGAAAGACATAAAGTAAGTTTATTTTATAATTTATGTTGTTTTTGTAAAAAAAAAAAAAAACTTTAAACAAACTTAGTAATTTTAGGATTTTAAATACTTAATACTAAATTTATTACCCCGTGTCTCTGCTCAGAGGTACGGAGCCCCTAAAGCAGGGGCCGGGAACCTATGGCTCGCGAGCCATATGTGGCTCTTTTGATGATTACATCTGGCTCTCAGATCGATCATCAGGGATGTTTGAAATGACTTGCACCTCGCCTGTCAGCAAGACCAGGCGGCTGCTGGCAGGAACGGGGAAAGGCACCTGAAATGAAGAGGAGCGCAGAGCCAGATTTCCAGCCAGTGTTGCCAGATATTTTTAAAGTAAAAAAAAGTCAGTCACTGTCTCGTGCGCACCACTTATGCCTCATTTTTTCGGGCGAAGGGCTGCTCTTCCTGCGGGGTTCTTCTCCGTGTTCGGAACTTCCTTCATAGCCTCGGGAGCGTGAAGCCAAAGAATCAGTGTCAGATCTGAGATGACCTTTTTATCGTTACTTGTCATTGATTTGACAATTGACAACAACTGTCGGCACGTTAAAGTGCTTTTTTATCCTGTCTCTCCTAGCAGCGCGAGCTCCCATGCGCG
Source organism: Oryzias melastigma (assembly GCF_002922805.2). Classification (NCBI taxonomy): domain Eukaryota; kingdom Metazoa; phylum Chordata; class Actinopteri; order Beloniformes; family Adrianichthyidae; genus Oryzias; species Oryzias melastigma. The sequence goes on along the minus strand of NC_050522.1, from coordinate 20,817,234 downwards.
CGAGCACGCACTCCCCCCCCCCCCCCCCCCC
>NC_050522.1:20815831-20817190 GCF_002922805.2 Oryzias melastigma | reverse complement strand
TCTTGTACCGGGTCGAGCTAAAACGCACAGTTTGAAGGCCGCGCACTCATTTTACAACACCCGAGATCTTCTGGCAAAGAATAATGAATTCTTTACATACAGCATTTACCTCGCGGGGGTTGAGGACCGGATATACACGCACGTGCCCACACACACCAGTTCCCGTTTCTGTCAGTCAGTCTACCAACTGACCCCATCCCCTTCCTCATATAAACATGCAATAGGGTGAAGGGGAGGGTGTCTGGGGAGGCCGTGTCCACACGTAGCCGGGTATTTCTACAAACGCATATCTGCTGACCTCCGTTTTAAAAAAAGTGTTACGTCCACACGTGATCGTTTTAAAAACAATTCCATCCACACGTCCCCGGATACTTGCACTCTTAGACGCGGTTATGAGCTTGTCAGAACAGTAGTTGACAGTGGAAAATTGGAATTTCGATATTAAATCCTCCTAATGGCAACACCACAATTTCGAAAAAAACTCGCATTTTCCGATCCAGCAGGGGATCAATCTACATCGGAGCCGGGGGGGTGTCCAGGTCTCGGTGGTGCGGAATCCGGTCCCTGCTCTCGAGAACTAGTTCTCTCCTTAACTCCATCAGTGGGTGTGCCTGGTCGGGCCTTGTTTACATCACTCCTTGGGGCCTCTGTTTCTCTTGGGTTTCCCTCTGCTCGGCGAGAGTGGGCGGCCCCTGCCTTGCTCCTCACCTGGACCTCTCGCGGTGGGGGCGGGTGGATGTCTGGAGTGTGGGGTGGGTTGCCCTTGGGGGGCACTGGCTCGTACCTGGGATGGGGCAGGGGGATGCTCGGCACCGCTGGGTGGTGGTGGGCTGCTCTTCGGGGGTTGGGGGGCTTTCTGGGGTCGGGGTCCCGCGTTGGCCCTCCTGGCGGGGTGGGGGGGCTGCTCCTCTGGCTGGGCTGGGGCCTGCACTCTCCGTGTTCCTGTGCCTTCCTGCTCTTGGGTGTGGGGGGCCTCTGTGGCGGCCCCGCGTGCCCCGGCCCGGGTGCTTGGCGGGATTGCCCGGCGGGCGGTTTCTCTCCGCGGCTCCATGGCGGGTGTTGGGGGGGTCTTGGCATGGGGAGGGCCGGGCGCTCTCCCCCTGAATACATTCCATCACCATCCACCTCAGCGAAACATAAACACTCACCTGAGCACAGGTGTCAGCTCACCTTAGCACTAACCGTTTGTGTGACAGAATGAAAGTCTTTATCTTAATGGGTTTGTATGATGAAGTGTGTGAGCTGCAGTTGCAGTTGCATTAAGTACATTATGACTAGTTTAAATGTGGAGACTATTTTGGCCAACAAGTGTGTGTGTGTAACTATAGAGTGTGTGTGTAGACAGGCCCCGCCCATTCT
>NC_050522.1:20802862-20815647 GCF_002922805.2 Oryzias melastigma | reverse complement strand
TGTTGTGACGTAAAATCTGCCCAACACAAGAAGCTCTCAGTCCACATCTGTTGGCTCAGCTGTTAGACAGGGCAAACAGAAAAAAAAAATGGTTTGTTTTGTTTTCTTAAAATCGAACATTATTCTGCAATTTTAGCCTGAAGTGTTTTTTACCATATTTTTCAGTGTTCCCTCGATTATTGTAGGAGTTACGTTCTAAATATAACTCGCGATAGGTGAAAGTTCTGGCTATTGAGGATCAGGGTTGGTCAGCCCTGTTCTAGATAAACCTTAATATTCCAGTTAGTCTAAAACAGAGTCTCTTGATAACGTTACATGAATGAATGACTAATCTGATGAACACGTATTTATACTAGTTATTTCATATGGCCACTGTGTGTTGGCTCATAATATTTTCTACAATCTTTGCTGTAACTTAACCTGATAATGGGTGGGAATGAGTCGTTTCAGTAAACATATTAGCTATAATATGACGCAATTTTGTTTGCTTTGAAATTTATTTTAAAATATTTGAATGAATACATAGAAATAGGTTGCTATATATTGCTTAGTATTTTTAAATATATTTTTAAGGTTCTCGTATTTTGGAATATATTTCCTAATGTATGCAATACCAATTATATTTTATTGCAATATATTATTATTTTGTAAGAGGCTTTATTTAAAATTTCTATTCCCTTGTCTTGTTTTTAATTGTAAAGTGCTTTGAGCTGCTTAAAGCACAATAAATGAGTAGAGTTTGGTTTAATTTGATTATTAGTCTACAGTTGTTTGAGTCCTCCAACTAAAACGTGGATCAGATAAGTCTTTTAATAGATTGACTATTATTGATGAGAAAATCGACTGTTATTATGTCAAGCATAATACAGTTCCTGTTTCCTAAGTTTATTTCATGTGAAAGAATATTATTCCTCAATTTCTTGTATCGGACAGTACAATTCTCTTATTTATTTTACAGGTGAATATATTTTGGGAGCATAAACTCTGCGTGAAGGAAGCTGAAGATGTGCTGGAAAATCCTTTTCCTGTTTGCATCTTTCCATGTCCTCTCCACAGTAAAGGACTCATCTCTCAGGTTTGAATCCAGAATCTCCCTCACTCTCACCTTCAGGTTAACTGCTGTGTTTTTATTTGTCAGCTACAACTAAATCACTAACACATTCAAATCAGCTGAAATCAGAATCTGAATCTCCTTTATTGTAATTGTATGTACAACAAAATCGTGACTCTTTCAAGCTGTTTTAATAGATGATATTTATATTGTTTTTATAATTAGGGATGCACCAATGAAAACATTTTTGGCTGAATTCTAACTAAAACACTTGACCGAATGGTGGCCAAATATAAAACAAGGATATTGAGTTTTTCTTTATTTTTTAAATATTGCAGTAATAGACTAGAATAAATTGTACACAACTTTTTCAAATCTAACAAATGTTTATAAGTTTTCAAACTTTTCCAGTAAGTGTGCTAGTACATTTCCTAAGACTAGGCCTTGAAACTAAGCTTTAATCAAATTTTGATTATTATTATCCTGGAGTTGGTGCATAACCTCATATATAGAGGAACACAACTTATCCCAGCAAGCGCCAGAACAGATTTGTCAAGAACAGTAAATAAGCTTCAACATAAAAAAGAATCAAATCCTGACATCTGAGAGATCTTATAATTGTAACAGACAAAGCATTAACAACTGTGTCTTTGTCAAACCAAAATAATGTGCACAAGAAATCTGAACATCAATCTGAGAATCATTGGATGCAGCACTAAAGCAGTCCCAACAGCTTTTTGACCCACTAACTTCTTTTATTAATTAGATTTATTTATTTTAGAATACTTATCCCTCTAAAAATAATAATATTTTCCAGAAAAGAGCTCTTCCTCACTGCAGGAGTTCCCCTGACAGCACCTCTGACACGGGGCTCTGTCCTGAGTGCTGATCAAAGATAGCTGGCGGTGCCGGACCCTTCTAAACCCCCACAGTAGGGCCAGCGGGCTGATCTAGCCTCTCTGCTCTGTGGATGTTTAGAAGGGTCTTGCGGTGCAATTGCTGCATTCTGCCGCCAGAGCGCTTTTATTTGTGAACAACCTAAGAGGGGAAAACCAATACAACCAGGTATAACATTTTTAAAATAAATATTATACACATTTCGGTTACAGTTGTTTAGGTTACATTTTATTATTTACATAAAATTGCTTTAAAAAGCCTTCAGCTGTCAGCTTTGCCATTCTAAACTTGTAAACTGGAAGTCACTTTGCACAAGACCGGCAATGTGTGATGTCACACAAAAAGGGTCGATTAAAGTTTTTTATCTCCATTACTTTTGGAATGTGGAATTTTGTGGATCGTTGGATTTATGAGGAGAGCTGCTGGAGCGTCAAAACAGGACAAAGCTAGAACCAAACAATGTTGGACACAGAAGGAGTGCCGCTAACACCTCTAGCCTTCCTTTTAGCCCCACCTCTTTCTCTTGTTCCTCATGCTGTTCTGGGTGTTTAGCTCTTAAATGCCTGATTAACACAGATGTGGTGAAGGTTTAGGCAGAAGAGCCGCCATGCGACAATTTAGTTCAACAGCCTCTGCAAAATGCAGATCTTTTATCGCTGTCAAGCACTTTGAAATATTTCAACACATCTAACATTTTAGGCTCTCAAGACATGTTTGTTGAGTCATGGCATCTCACACAATGTTGGGTTGTGTTTTTTTTTTTTGTTTTTTATGCAATAATCATCCATATACATTCAGTGTATACCTACCTATGTGTATTTTTTGTTTTTTATTAGTTTGGTTTTAGCTAAGTACTGTGTCCTTAAGTTTTTATAAAGAGTGCTTTCAAATATGTTGGATTATTATTGGTATTATTATGATGTTTTTAACTGAGATTGGTCAATGAATTGATCAAAGTTCATTACGTTTTTACTTTCTTTAGCAGAAAAGGGAGAAAAGAAAATGTCAGACTTAGTTTTTTACTGATGATTGTTTTCTTTCCTGGACTTTAATCAAATTTAACTGATCACATGAATTGTTTTGTTTTCTCTGTGATTGTAGAATTCCTGACAACTTCACGTGTTACAACTCATCTGACCCAGCCGCCCTGAATGCCTCACTGCTGTACAACGATCTTTCCGACATAGGGGAGCTCTGGAATCGAGACGATCTGCAGAAACCTCTTCCCTTTTGCTCTGATATCTGGAACCTTTTGTCATACCACACTTGTGTGGTCTGCAGAGACAAGCAGGTGTTTGCTGTTTGTCAGAGCCTGTCTGAAAGTGCAGATCTACGGATGGAGGATTCATCAAGAGCCATCAGAATCTCCAGATGTGGTGAGTCAACAGCTGGGTGATGAACTTTCAGTTCTGCATGATTGACTGGAATGACTGCAGTTGAGGTATTGAGAAGAGTGGTGACTAGTGAGGCTTTCAGAGGTAATACTGTGACCTGTGTGGTGATGGAACAGTCAAAAAATAATGGTGCACAGTAATACTGAGTGGTTGTTTGCAGGTGTCTTAATATGTATGGGGTAAGACTGTTAAAATGAAACGTACGTCCTCCACCTTTGGGAGCCTGGGAGTTGAAGTCCCCGCTCCGAACCCCAACAGCAACAGTTTGCTGGTTTCCATGGATGTTTTTTTTAATCTATATTTCAAACTGGGACCCCAGAATGGATTAAGCTGCTTTCAAGAATGAATACCTGAGTTTTTGTTTGTTGTTGGAAGTGATTGATGGAGGTTTGAGGGTAAAATGTCTATTTAGAGCTCTGAAGACAATCTTCTATTCTTTGCTTTGTAAAAAAAAGCATCTCTATTTGTTAGTTTTGCTGTCTTGATTGTTATAAATGTGCACATGTTCTAGTAAAAGCATACTCCTGACTCCAACTGTTTGTTTTTCTTGTTGTTTGCAGCTTGTGATCAACTAGACAACAAAGGTAAACCTTATTGACTCTGATTTTCATTTCTTTCCATTTTAAATGTTTCTGTCAGGATCAACCTTTTGTTCTTTTTCAGCTGAAATTCCAACCACTGCTCCAACACCTGCTGAAACCCAACTGCACTGGTCCATCCCCACAGCTGTCTCCATCATCATTTTGCCAGCAGTTGTCTCCATCAGCGTTTATTGTTTTAGGTAGGTCGGGATGAGTTATGGCTATACTGTCAGATCAGGATCAGCTTAAAGTAACACATTAGATTGTAAATTTGAAACAAATAAACAAACTTGAAAGTACACATCGTAAACTTGATAGAAATATTAAAAATTTGGAGGATAAGAAGGTAAATTTGTATTCATAAAAAAACTGTAAGCCTAAAGCTGTTTCCAAACGGAAAAATTACATTTATTTGTGATAGCTGCTGTTTTTTTATTTTCAACTTGTTGTCCTTTTTGTTGCTCTCCTTCTTTGTTTCAGTCCTCAGTTTACAGTTTTAATTCAGACTTTTCATTTTAGGTGTTGAGGCTTATTTAATGTGGAGGTGGGGCTTTGAGACTATTGCCTACCAGGACAATAAAGATAGTAGGGGTTATGGTGACGTATAATGGTGATTTCCATTCAAGAACACAGTCTGTTGTTGGTGCATCTATGTCATCATTTACTGTAAATGCCAACTGGACTGAGTAAGAGTCCAGTTGCCCCCCCCCCCCAACATCCCAAATCCTCTCTGGCACCAAGAAGCTGAAATCCCATAGACTTTTATAGAGAAATAAACAGTTATAACTCAGTCATTCTATTTGTCTGATATAACCATTCTCACTCTGGTACATGTTTTATATGTTCTTTATAATCCCATTTATTTCATGATGTCATTACTCTATCACACAATATTAATCATATCCTGGTAGCCAAGAGACTCAAAGCCCCAAACTAGGATAAACACCAAAAATGAAAAGTCTGAATTCAAGCTGTAAATTCAAGGATAAAAGAAGAGGGAGCAAAATATAAAACAAACAAAAAAAAACAAGCAGCAGCCTACACAAAACATTTATTTTTTATTTGAAAATAGTTTTAAGGTTTATAGTTTTTTAAAATGAAATCAGATCTCAAATGTATCTACTTTTTATTTCAACATTTCTTTCACATTCGCAATGTGCACTTTAAATTTCCAAACTTCTTAAAATTTAGAATCTCATTTTTCGTTCACTTAAAGCTGATCCTGCTTTGACCACATATTTACCATTGTTTGGATAAATGGAATTGGCTCATTTCATTCATAAAATGTTAGCATCTAAACATGGATCGTCCTCCAGAAAACAAACAGTAATCATATTTTCTGTCCCAACTCTGATCCTCCATCTACTGATAGACTACTGCTTAAGCTTTTAAAACACTTTTTTGTAAATTCTGTCAATGTTTTAACAGTGTATCTCCTAATTTCTGTTAGACACCTGATTCCTCATCAGGCTCAACAGAGGCCCAATAATGATGATCACTAAGGTTCAGTGTCAACTATCAAAGAACAAATACAAATGTAATTCTGCAAGTTGTTTCATAAACAATTTTGATCTGAAAATGAAATGTTTGTCAGGAAAAATATAAGCTAATTTGATTTTGATCACTTCTCTGTCTTCATATGAGCACAGATTAAAACAAAACAAAAAAAAAAACAGAAAACATCTAAATGTCACTGACGTCGACTTCACTCTGTGTTTTTTAGGAAAAGAAAATCAAAAGACAAACAAGACCCAGAAGCTGCTTTTAAGACATTTCTGAAGGGTGGAGAACTAACAGATGGGGTGAAGATTCAGAAAATCCAAAACTTATGTGTTTGATAACTACTGATCTGTTTGTGGTTTCTGTTGTGTTCACGTTTACCTGGCGAAGTCTTTGTTTACTTAGTTTTTATTTGTTTTTTATTCAATTCTATGTATATGATCCAAATTACACAACACTGTAGTCTCAACAGGCTTTACTCTGGTAATTGTCTAAAAGGATAAAATCTAAATCATATCTGAAACTAAACTAAACTAAGCATCCCTGCCCTTAGACCCCGAGGAAAAACTCCTGCAAAAAAAAAAAGGATTCTGAAAAAAAAAAAAACCCTCAGGGCTGTTCTTTATTTTTTCTCCACCATTTAAAGTTACAGACCAGATAAATAAAAGGATAGAACGCTCACTGACTACTAGTATTTTCTAGACATAATGGGCATTATTAGTACGTGGTGTATTCAACTTTATCAGTGTTTTTGTTTTAGCATTAAAGAGCCAATGTTGGGCTGAAAAAAGCACTTCCTCATGAGAGCGCCGTGTCACAACCTTAACAGATGTCTGAATCTCTGCTGTCATTGAGATCATAGCAAGAATCCAAAACATAAAAAAAAACTTTCAGGATGATTTAAAGCATTAATGTTAACAATTAATCACTTGGAGTCAGAATTAGAAAGGGTGCGTTCTCTGGCGGTATGCATCCCTCTTGTGGCGGTCTCAAAATCTTTTTATTTAGTAAATTTGGTTTTTGAACAAGCCGGAACAAGCTCACTCCTGATTGGTTGACAGTACTTCCTCTAAAAACATTACTCAGACCGACTTGGATTCATCACTGTCAACAGGTTTCAATTGCGGTAGACATACCAGAAAGTGGTGGCGTTCTGGCCTGATTTTGCGAGGGTGGAAGGTAATGCATTTCCTATGGGGGACCTCAACGCTTGAGATGTCAGTTTAGACAGTCTATGGTTGGATCATAAGGAGATAGGAAGTACAGCAAAATGAAAAAGAAAGCAGAGAACACACTAGAAGAAGTGCGAACGTGGGACTTTAACATTTTGTATAAAGATGTTTTATTTGGTTTAATATCCAAAACGCCTATAAAAAAAACAGTATTATGTATTTCATTATTTATTCTAGCAAAATGTCATATCCACTAAAGTTAGTTTTCTTAAAATAATCCCTCTGTTGTGCCTCTTTTTAATTGAAGTTAGAAACAGTTTACAGTGTGAGATTCTCATCAGACCCCAGACCTGTCAAGAAGCTGTTGGATCCCTTGAATCTGTTGAGCTCGTAACTTTTTTCTTGGTATTTTTTCTTTAAAACTGTAAACTGTAAATAAAAAATGATTCTATTGTCTGATGTGTAAACTTATGAATATTGTCAATAAAATGCTGAAAAGAAAAAAAAAAGATTGGAAATCTTGTAATCAACAGTTTGAGCGTGGGTTTTTCTGATCAGATTCAAGAAGTAAAGGAGCTGTTTAGGGCTGCCACGATTAGTCGACCTATCGATGACCAATCGACTATTGAAATAGTTGACTGATTTAATAGTCGTTACTTTATATTGTATAGAGTCAGAGTGTAGTAAAGTTGAACAAACAATCAGGAACAGGCCGAGCACTGCTCGTGCCCTACAGAATGACCTCCAGAGGGCCACTGGTGTGAATGTCTCTACCCAAACAATCAGGAACAGACTTCATGAAGGTGAGTGTGTGTGTGCGCGTGCGTGAGAGAGGGGGTGCTCTGTGTGCGCAGCAGCAAAACATGAACCGTGTATGAGGAAAAGACAGAGAAAGCGCCAAGTCAAACAGCAATGCTTTTGAAATGGATAAAGAGGAAGATTCTATGCAGGACATGAAGATCTTCATGTGCTAATGCACTTTTTTTGTTTAATTAACATTACTTTTTTGTTTATAACTTTTCCATGGAGAATTTCATTTTTCTCCTAAGTGTGTTTAAATCATGTTCTCCTTTTGGGCTTTCCCTTCAGGGTCCCCACAGCCAATGAGTTTGCTCCATCTAACCTTCTGCATCCTTTCCTCTGACACCAGCCACCTTCATGTCTTCATCACTGCATCTTTAAAACTCCTCTCTGGTCTTCCTCTAGACCTCTTGCCTGGCAGCTCTAAACTAAAAAAATTTCAAACCAAATCTTCACTGTATCTCCTCTCTGAACGCACAACTCGACCAAACTTGAGGTAGGTGGACTACAGCAGCACAACAACACACCGGGTGACACTCCTGTCAGCTAAGAACAGGAAACTGAGGCTACAATCAATCTATCGTTTCTTAACGTTACATGGACAATGATTTATTGTCCATTTTTTTGGAAGGAAGTTTTCATTTTCCTTGAGATTTTAGTTTGAAACATTGCTTTTACATTTAGAGCAGAAAGTTGTCTTTTTAACTCAAAACCACCAGCAAAGCTATTTGAAGACAGAAAGGGTTTGTTATTAAATGTATAAACATGTTAAAAAAATTTAAATATCTGACCCATGAATACTTAAAAAAAAAAGTTCTGGCTTCTTTTTAAGTCAGAAGTTAATAAAAAAAAATATTTGTACAAATATATGAAAAAGGTTTTAATTAAACCACTTTATAACGAAAATTTGAAAATCATCAGTGTTTTTTCATATGCAGCTCTTAGATTTAAACGTTTTCCAGCTCTGACTCAAAATCTCATATATATATGTAGTGAGTTCCTGGATTCTTCATTACATTTTGTCTCTCACAGTTGAAGATGAACATTACAGACCAAACTCGTCTTTTTAAGTGGAGCAATTTGCAGAATCAGTGACTGAATTTCTTTATTTTTTTGCCCTCTTGTGTGCTTTAGTTTCCTGAATAAACTCTTTATTGCTCCATCAAGACTGTTTTGGTTCCTGCAGTTGTTCCGGTTTTTCAGATGAGGCAAAAAAAAACACTTCCTGCTGAAACTTTACCCCAAGATGAACCGACTCTAAATGAAACCCTCAGACTATTACAAATCCGGATTTCATGAATAACCCCCTCCATCACCAATAATTATGTTTCTTTTTTTACAAGGGCAATATGTAATGAATAATTAACCTTTATGTCAGTTTAGCTAAATTATGCAAGAACATAAAAAGAAACTTTAAAAAATACATTTATTTTAGAATGTATAAAATATACATGTTTATCAGTTAAAAAAAGTGCAGTTGATGAGAAACTGTGACTGAAGGGTTTTATCTCTGCAGACCTCTAGATGTAAACCGGTCTCTAAATGATGACCTTCACATTTTTACTCCTAAAATAAAAAAGTTAAAAATGGCACAGACTATAGCACTCTATTAGAGCGCTGGAAAAAACAAACAGAAGAACCTTTACATAGAAAAAGTGACTATTCAAAGTGCTTTACAGAGATTCCTATATTTTTGCAAAAAGACTGAAACTTAAATTAAAATAAATATTAAAAAAATAATAAAGTGCAGTAAACAGAGTACAGTAGAGAGACAAGAAACAAGCGACAGTGGCAATACAGATGTAGAACATCTTTAAGCTTATCAGAAAACTGCTTCAATCTGTGTGAGATGACAGCTAAAGGAGCTTTATCCTATTGATGTTCTATAGATTTGATCCCTCGATGGTTCTGAACTTCAAATACGACAAACAAGTTACTTCAAACAGTAGATGCAATGATTTAAAGGCCCGCTACAATGACACTTGTGATTTTGGTGTTAACAGTCTTAAAAATCAACTCTATATTGCACTGGCATCTGGTTAAAGACCTGAGGTTAGGAGTGTTGAGCTCAGTTCTGATCCATCTGTGGAAGCACCGTTCTGAAGGAGCAGACAGAAGACAGTTACTGCAGTGCAGGAGCTGCAGGCAGGAGTTCAGGCACTTCTTGGTTCTCTGTTACAAGCAGAGAGAGGAGTCGGCTTGACATCTTCAGGATCTTCAGGATCTGCTCTTTCAGGTCTGAGGAAACAGAACAGATAAATGTTCAGGAGATGAACAGAAACAAAATGTTCCAGAGATTCTGCAACATCAACTCAGGACTGAAGCCCCAACTGTTCTGAAAAAGGTTTGAGGAACCTCTGACAGCAGGAAATCTGAACTAAAAACTCAGAGGAAGTTTGTCTTAACTTTACACTAAAACCTTTCTGTTAATTAGGAAAATTCACAGGTGGAATCATTTTCTGTAAATTCAGGTTCAGAGCTCTACAAAAACAACAACTTTGATTCATATTTTTGCAGAAATGATTTTCATTCTTGATTTTTGTTCTATAAAGTGACAATCCCGTGTCTTTGCAATAAAAACTGGTTTTCAGTTTTGTTTTAATAACCTACAGAAACGGAGAGGCGTCTGTGGGGACTTGTTCATTTTTAAGGTTGTCCATGATGGCGTCTGCTTCACTCTGGGTCTGAGACTGTGAAGACTGGAGTCCGTTGGTCTGGGATCTGGAATTGTTGTGAAACGTGAATCCACAGCAGACCTGTAGAACCAACAATTCATGCACAAAAACTGTTGAACAGAGATCTCTATCCTCCAACATCAGATCAATCATCTGAACAGACTGAGAGAATCAATAGGAAGTGATTAGAAGAGAGAATCAATGAGAGGGGGCACAGCATGAAAACTGAAACAATACTTGAAACAACTACCTGATTCAGAATTCTTTTTATCCCAAACCTGAAGATTAATCCAACGATGACAATTAATGCAAGGAAGATGACGACTCCAATAACGATGCCAACAATTCTCCCTATTGAAAAACCATCTGTACAAACAGAAGAAAGCAACAATGAATGAAACTACTTAAACCTTAATGTTTCTACTTCAGATACTTTGTTCAAACTGGTATTGTTCAGGTTCCAGCAGCCACCATTTCTCATGTCCTCATGCACCTGTTGTGCATGTGTGGTCGACTTATGAGTTTCACAAGAGTTATCTGCAGTGCTTTAAAAGGCCGGTACTCATGGGTACTGGCACTTCGAAAAATAGCTCTTTAAGAGTACCGCCACTTATCCACGCCAGATCATCCCCCCATGTAGCAGTCATAATCCTTCCATCTCAACTGCCCTTCAAATACTTGGATAGTATTTTATTAAAGGAAAAAAGAAAGTTTATTATTTTCTCCTTTGCAGTTTTTCTAGACTAAAACTGACCATTTCCATGTAAAGTTAATTAAATTTGTGCAAGGGAACCCTTACTGTTGTGTCAACCTGCTGTTATAATGACAATATTTTGCGCCATCTGTGTTGAACACGTTTGAGGAGCGCGTGTAGAAGCAGGTAGAGGTGAGGGAGGGACTTGGACTCAACCCTTCTGATATTAGAACCCACAACAAACTAGCTGCTGCTTCCTAATACATACATTTCATTCATAAAATTAATATAATTTATTGGGTTTACTGGATTCTTTGGAAAAGTGAATGGAAAAAAAGTGAATTTCCTTCCTCAAATTGAATTAGTTTCCATGGTCTCACTCATCTTGACTCTGGGTGTTTGAAAAGCTGTCCTAACTGTTCTTGTTCTGGTGACTGGTGCTCACTGAAGGAAATCTGGGTATATTATGACTCTGCAAATAGTGAATCACTGATGAAAAAGTAAAGATTTCTATTTCTATAACAGTTGTGGTCATTGAAATCAGCATCACTTACATTAATATCATTAGAAATTACTTTACATTTCATTGAATGACAGCATCACTTAGTTTTTCCATTTCAGAAAACTGTTATTTTGTTACAGTTAGTTGCCTGTTTGTGTATTATTAAATCAAATGAAAACCAATGTTGTGATTGTAAACCCATTTAATTTAGCTACACAGTCAATGTTTGACTACATTCATTTATAGACTTGACCCAAACTCCCCCTTTCTTACTCCGTATTATGACTCATAGAAAAAAAAAAAGTACTTTTTATTGATTCTCTGCATTTTATGTTTCAACTTCCATGAAAGAGAGAACCGCCACTTCTTGATGTTCACTTAAAACACTGGTTAAGTTACCCTCCAACCATCTTAAGGTTCATCAAAAAAATGGAACGTACCAATAATGTGCATGTATAAATGTACGTGAAGTGTTTGTTAGGATAATTTAAGTTAGACGTTCTCATGATGAATCCGTGATGCTTTTGAATGGGGTCTGTATGCTCCACTCTAGTAAGTAAGGTGGATGTACTTGCTCCTTACAGACTGCATGCAAAAGGGGTGCACATGTAACACCCACAAACACCCACACTGTCTAATGTCCTCATTCCTATCAGTCAGACTTAAACAAACAGACTCCTTGCACTGGGTTTGAGGTAGGGTCACTACAGATCACTAGTCACGCTTCGGCCCACATGTGAACTGCAGATATTCTCCCCTGGATGACTCGGATACTGAGAGATTATTTATTTTGAGAAGCTAAAAAAAAGCATCGGTACACATGTTTGTTCAAGTATTTGCTACAATCTGTTGGCCGCAGCATACCCATAGATAAAATGTGCATGAACCTTTTCACTTTACAGGTTTGCTCATTTTTTGCTACCAGAAACATCAAATCCACCTGTAAGGACAGTTTGGCATTGTGGGAGTTCCCACATGTCACTGACAAAAAACTCACCGTCTACTTGAGGGGGATCTTTGGTCATCAGATGAGTGCAGTTGACTGAAAGAGAGGAGGAAGGTCAAGATTTAGAAGATGAAATGATTTAAAGTTTGTGGAATAATCTGATCCTGCAGCACTCACCTTTACAGATAGCATTCAGTTTTGAATGTCTTCCGTCTTTCTATTTTTGAAATGCAAAGAGAGGTGAGGTTAGAGCTGAAAACTTTGACATTCCTGCAGAATGTTCGGACGTTTCCTAACTCTAATAGTTGATCTGGATTTAAATGTTTTCTGTTGAACGTGTCTGGAAATGTTCCACGTCTGCTGCCTTGTTCAAACTACCTCATATATAAAAGTCCTCACCTTAAAATGCATGTTGTAGCGCAGGAAGTCTTCACAAACGTAAAGCTCCACTGAATCATTCTTTAGGGTCTTTACCACACTTTTGTTGTATCGTGAGTTTATGGCAACGATCACAATACCCTACAAGAAAAAAAATGTTGACATTGTTAAAACAGAACACTTTTAGTTAAAGC
>NC_050522.1:20791906-20798782 GCF_002922805.2 Oryzias melastigma | reverse complement strand
TTATCAATGTTTTTGCTGAACTCTTTACAATGGTCGGATGAGATTGCCTTAGTGTTAGTAAAAACCTCAAATCACTGTGTTTCATTCCCATCTGCTCAGAGCAGAAGGGCAGCAACCGTATGTAAATAACAGTAACATATAATGTGCTCTTTATACAGCTTAAAATCAACTTCAAAACTGCAACTATTTACTGCAAAATATGCAAGTTCCTACATGTATACTAGACCTATTGAAAGGTGTGGTGTTGAGTGGGAAAAAAAGTTTTAAAATGACATGTTATTTATTTCAGTCAAAGACTACATCCAGACAGTCACCAAAGCGATCCTAAATTTATCATAAAAGTAAAGAAGTTTATTTACTAGTGTAACACAGTCAATCCACGAAGACTATTTCCGGTCTATGCGTGTCTTGTCATCTGGGTCACGCTATTTCACTTCCTGCTTCCCACTGCTACCTTTTAGCTTTGACTTGCTCGAGGCGCCGTCATAAAGACTTATTTCTTATGCAGCTGAGAACCTTTGTTGTTTCAGCTGAACGCGACAAAAACATCTGCTCACCTACTCTTCGGTGAGTTCTCCATCTGCAGCATGCATATTCATATTTTGGAGTTGTAGTAACATAAATGCTAAGCTAACATAGCAAGATGAGCACGTCATTCAACTCATCTGACTTTAAAAACGGTTATTTAAGGTTATTTACGAAGGCTAAAGCTGTGAGTTAGAAGATAATTGGTGAAAATATGTAGGATAACATGCCTGGAGGACTGGAAACACCGGTTAATGGTTCAACTCAGTCATTCTGCTGCCTTTTACAGCATTTTGACACACAAGTTGCTGTCTTCTCCGTTGTCTCATGACATGTTGATGTTAGCAGGAAACTGCTCAACTTTCCTGCTTGGGTGAAACGTGATTATGTGCGTTTCATTCAACCCTTAGCTTTTTATAGTAGAAAATAAATCCTCACTCAAAGACTTAAGAAATAGGTCAAATTTATCAACTTTGCTGCTGCTAAATAATCAAATCTTCATGAGCGGAGAGTATTCATAAGTTCAGTACCTTTAATTGATTTGTTGTGGAATATTTCTGATGATATTTTTGTTTTAAGTAATGTTTTCTTTTTGCATTTAATTTTGAAGATTAAAAACTACTGAACATATCATACGTTTATTGTGCTGAATCAAATAAACTTGATGTTTTCTGAAATATTAATAGACCATTTTTACTGTGACGTCAGATAAAATGGTGACGGGGTCGGAAATGTGAATAGTGACTCCTGGTTTACGGGTTCAGAACAGCAAAGCTGACATCTGAACGCTGTTTACGTAAATTAAAAGGTAACATTACCAATTTCAACAGAAAAATGTACAATATTTATTTTATGAATGTCCTGCTGAACTGTATTTTAATTTCCTCTCTTAGATTGTCCACAAATCAAAATACAAATTTCAATAACCCAACTTTTCATTTGAGCAGATATTATTTTAATGTGTTCTATTTTGCTTGATGTTTTTCACACGTGTTTTAAGTGTGATTGAGCACAAACACTGCAGGACCTCTTTATCCTCATTTTAAAATTGCTGCATTGGTTTCCTGTACCTGTTAGAATTGATTTTTAAAATTCTTTTTTTAGCAGCATATAAATGTTTAAATGATCTCGGGCCTTTTTATTTCAGTGAGAGCCCTTGTGGACCCTAAGATCCTCTGGTCCTGGCCCTGTCGTTGTTCCTAAGGTGAAGACTAAAACTTACACAGAGGCCTTGTTTTGCCACTACTGTCCTCACCTCTGGAACAACCTGCCAGAGAGCCTCATACGTTCACAACACTTGGCCCACCCCTCTTTCGCTGTGCGGCATATTTGCTACTCGCCACCTGTCATAAAATGTGTTTCTGACCTTGATACCTGCAAAGAAACTAAACCATGGATTGTACAAACACATCTCGTCTTTTTCATGCTTTACTATACACCTGAACAGTGACAGCCCTTTACAGTTGTCAGTAGGGGTGTGCCAAAATATCAGTATTGCAATATATCTTAATATTGAAGAGGCTGTAACACACGTCATTGTTTGGTGAGACGTTTCTCTGGAGGTAGATAGGAGGAGAGCGTTGCTAATTGGCCGTTGTGAGCACCAATGTGCCTGGCAGCTACTTGAATGATTTAATTTTTGTTCTTTTGTTTACAAAAATGTTGCCCTAAGTAGTGGCACTTCTGTTTGTGTTTACTACTGAATTTTACAGATAATTCAAATTCAGTTGCTGTCAGATTCTAGCAATGTTGCACAAAAGTGTCTATTATTTCTTGGACAAAATAAGACACAAGTTGTTCTTTATTATGGTTGTGTTCAACCTAAAAAATAAATAGGTACATATTTTTCTAAAAAATGTGTGTTCTTACTTTCATATAACGATATAGCGTGGGTTATTTATTTATTTTTTTTTACCATTTATTGCTGTATTGCAATATCATCCATATTGTACCCAGTGATTTCCAGCCCTAGTTGTCAATAGTATATTAATTAATGCAACAACTACATTTTGTCAGTTAAAGTATCATCTGGAATAATAAAGTGTAAAAGAGATTACTTTGTTTTCAACTCAAGTGCAAACACAGTTAGGCCTTTTTACGGAAGTTCGCTGGATGAATAAAGTTTGATTAGATTTGGCGATTAGTCTGCAGTTCTTTTAAGTTTTCCCACAAAAACCTGCATCAAATAGCATTAATATTAAGTAAAAACTCTATCAATGAGCAAATCTGCTAATGTTATTTAATCAAGGATTAGGAAATGGCTTTTTCCTTAGTTTATTTCACATAAACGGATAATGACTGTTAAAGATCAGCCTTTGATTTGTTGCATTGAACAATCATTTATTCTCTCATTTGTTTTACAGGTAAATATATTTAGGAAAAAAATCTAAATCGTTGCAGAAGAAACCGAAGATGCGGTGGAAAATCCTTTTCCTGCTGGCACCTTTTTACGTCTTCTCTACAGTAAACGTCTGGACTCTCAGGTTTAAATCCTTCACCTTCACCTTCAGCTGTGTTTTGATGTGTGTCAGCTACGAGTTTATCATTAATTTAAGTATGAATCAGAATTTATTTTATTGTAATTATATGCACATCATTATAATTATACTGATGTTGGTTGATAATGGCCGATGAAGAACATACCAGAGATCAAAGTTTGTAAAGTTAGGACTTCCTTTAGCAGAAAACGGAGAACTTCACCTTATTTTCTTTCCTGGACTTTAACAACATTTTAACTGATCTCATGAAATGTTTTGTTTTCTCTGTGATTGTAGAATTCCTGACAACTTCACGTGTTACGACTCATCTGACCCAGCCGCCCTGAATGCCTCACTCCTGTACAACGATGTTTCAGACATCGGGGAGCTCTGGAGACGAGACGATCTACAGAAACCTCTTCCCTTTTGCTCTGATATCTGGAACCTTTTGTCAGATCACTCATGTGTGGTCTGCAGAGACGAGCAGGTGTTTGCTGTTTGTCAAAACCTGTCTGAAAGTGTGAAACTGCGGATGGAGGATTCATCGAGAGCCATCAGAATCTCCAGATGTGGTGAGCCAACATCTGGGTGATGAACTTTCAGTTCTGCATGATTGACTGGAATGACTGCAGTTGGGGTATTTGTGAAACAAGAGTGGTGACTAGTGAGACTTTCAGAGGTAAAACTGTGACCTGTAGTGATGGAACAGTTTCTGATGTGCCGTAATAATATTTAATGTGGTAAGACAACGGTTCAGATAAACGTTTGTCCTCTACCTCGGGGAGCTGCAGTCACTGCTCCACTTAGCAACAGTCGGCGGGTTTCTGTGGAAGTTTTTCCCTCATAATTCAAACTGATATTCAATACTAATTTGATGAATTCAATGTGCTTGTAATTTGCAAATTCTTGTTGCAATTTACTTTTTTTTTCATTGTTTAAATGTGTTTTTAAATATTTACTGGAGTTATAGACCCAGTCTGAATTCTTCCCTTCTCTTTACCCCCACATTTAGCCCTCCAAACGGGAGGGAAATGGAAATGTTGTTTAAGAATTAGGACGTCGATGATGTCATCAATACAGTTAATGGATACAACTCATGAGTTGTGAGCTATGCTCCCTACACTAAAATCTGTTTGTTTTTGTTGTTTTTTGCAGCGTGTGATCAGCTGCCCATCAAAGGTAAACCCCACCAGACTCTGATCTGTATTTCTTTCCATTTTTGATGTTTTCTTCAGGATCAACTCTCCTTCTTTTTGTTCTTTTGTCCAGCTGAAATTCAAACACCTGCTCCAGTGACTTCTCCGACTGCTTCAACAACTGCTGTAAACGATTTGGTCTGGGCTGTCCCCACCGCTGTCGTCATCACCACCATTACCATAGCAGCTTTCTTCATCTGTAGACATCAAAGGAGGTGAGTCAAGATGAACTGCAGATATTAAGTCAAATCAGGATCGGCTTACAGTGAATATGAAACAAAAATTTAAAAGTAAATTAAAAAAATAATACTACAAATTATTTTTTAATTGAACGAAATATTGAAAAACTGAACAAATAAATGTAAATTTAAAACTATAACTCTCAAACTGTCATGGTTGAAAAGTAACGTATTTGTATCCACTGCTCTTTTGGGATTTCCACTTTAGTTTTATCATTTCTCCACTCTTCATTCCTCAATTTACAGTTTGAATTCAGAAGTTTCACTTTCGAGGTTGAGCCTTTTTTTACGAGGGCGTGGGCCTTTGAACCCGATTGCTGCTGGGATATGATTCACATCAGGTGATCGAGGTTATTGAGAAACCACTTCTTTGAAAGAAAAAGTCTGTTGTTTGTGACACCCATGTCACCCATTCATCATTACACTCCATGTTTGTTTGTTTTTTTATTATTCTGAAACAGAAATATTTGACAGAAAAAACAACCCAGCATCCTCGTGGTAGAGTGTTTGCCTTGAGTCTGGAAGTTTGTGCGTTCAAATCCACAAGCAAGTCATACCAAAGACGAGGTGTGCAACGGATCATCCGTAATCAAAATGAATCACTTGTTTTATTAAATATGTTTTGAAGCTTTTCTAAACATTAATTGTACAGTAGGCTTTTATCTTGTTATTTTGTCTTGTTTTCTTTCCTTTTTCTTTCCTGTGAACGTTACTGCATTAACACACGCAATTTATCAAATAGAGTTAGGCATTAATATTCATCAACACAAGTTAACCATCTGAGGAGAAGCGTCGGACGGTTGCTCCCACGTAAATTTTGTAATGTTTCTAAAGATGCTGACACACATAAGACTGCATGTTTGCTTTCTTGGAGTTCTACTACACACATAAAAGTCTTTAGAGTCCTGCTTATCTTACTGTTGATGTGTTTTGTATTCACAATTTACACTTCAGGGTTAAAACTTCATTTAAACATTTCAGATAATAAAGAATAAGGAAAATTTAAATTTCAACACAAAAGTGTGATTAATTGGATTACTTTTGTTAATCGATTGACAGCATTAGTAAAAATGAACCTTCTAAATGTTAAGCTTTGTGTGTGATTTCATTTTGGGATTATTTCTAAGTAAGTGGTCAGCAAATACTGAAAAAAAAATAATTGTGATTAATTTTTTTCCTGGGTTGTGATTAATTGGTTAAATTGTTTTAAGTGATTCTCGGCAAATTGTTTTAATTGATTCTCGGCTCTACTTACTGTGACTCTAAAACTGTGACATGATTATGAGTTTTGTGATCCGTTGCATCCATATCAAAGACTCTAAAAATAGAACCCAGTGCCTCCTTGTGGACACTCAGCATTAAGGGGTTGGCTTGGGGGGTAAAAAACACCAATGTCTGTAACTCACCACTCCCTGGGTCAAATGTGGAAAAGACATTTCACACACCTAAGTGTGTGACAATTAATAAGACTTTGACTTTTGACTTATAAAAAAAAAAGAAGTTCTAGTTTGATATTGATCAGATTAACAAACACTTAACGGTGCTGACTTTCTTAATTGGGACACAGCTGAAGGTCTTAACCCTTCCGCTCTCCTTTTCTTTAAAAGTGGGGTCATCTGGACCCCATAAGGGAGCACGAGGGTTAAAGAAGAAAAAATTTAAACTGAAAACGTCTCCAAGTCACTGAAGTAAACTTCACTCTTTGTGTTTCCAGGAGGAGACAATCAGAAGACAAACAAGATCCAGAAGTTGCTGTACGGCTGACGAATGTGATGCCAACTGAAGAAAAATCCTGAATGTCTGTCATTGATAACTACTGATCTGTTAGTGTTTCAGTTCAGTTTTTCAGTTTCAGTTTATTTTATTTTCCAGACATTTCCAGGCATTATGTAACAGTTTCAATTCAACAATAACAAAAGCAAACAGAAAGTAAAGTCATGGAAAAGTCTGAAAGGGAGTAGACAGAAGCCTAAGCTTATAACGGCTACCCCCTTTATACTGAACATAGGGAGCTGCTACATTCCTGAAAGTTTAAACGTAATTTCACAAACATTTTTACCATAAACATTCAGCATTCAATCTCGCTGTATGATTTTATGATTTTCTTTTTATACATATATTTGAAACTATTCAACGTTCTACAATCTTTAATGTCTTCATCTAACCTGTTCCAAATATTTACTCCAGCTGTTGAGATGCAGTGTTGTTTTACATCTGTTCTAACACGTGGTTTTTTTAACATATTTTTCCCTCTGAGGTTGTATATAGTGTCTCGTTTTTTAAACAGGTCTTGGATTAGCACTGGTAACTGTTTGTTCTGGATTTTATACATAAACTGTGCCGTTCTGTGGTCTACCAGGTCCATAAATTTCAGTATGTTTTTTTGGATAAAAAAATCATTAGTATGTGCCCTATAAGAGGCTTTGTTGACAATTCGCA
>NC_050522.1:20764560-20791709 GCF_002922805.2 Oryzias melastigma | reverse complement strand
GTAAAACTCTTCAGGGACTTTCCATTAAATAAACCTCTTCAGAGCAGAACATCATAAAAGATGACTAACAGGTGTTGAAACATCCATTATGTCAGATTAAATCCAATTATAAACACATTTCCCTGCTAATTGTTAGATTTGTTGCCCTCATGTTTATAGACTTCAATCTTTATGGTCCTAAAATGACTTTATTCTATTAGAGGCTCTTCTCTGCTGCTTGTTTCTATGTGTATTTTGCTTGTACACATTTTTTTTCTTATAAGTACCACTTCAATTTCTGTTTTCAAAGTATTTTAATTATACGTTTTTGGCAAAAATAAAAAAGTCTGTGTTGTGTTTTAGACCCATTTTCTGCAAAACAACAGGAGCTCATTAGAAATGTTGCCCCTAAGTTGAGGGCAGGACATGGAAGACTAGCCTCCACTCAATTCAACTGACAGCCCATGACAACTCCAAGCTACATGAAGTTTTGAGCCAGTTTCCAGCTCAGATGAGGAAAATGAAGACGGTAATGGATCTATTTGTAAGTGGATGCTGCAGAATTATAGCAGAGAATGGAGAGTTTGTCCCAGTTGCATCACAAACCTTTTTAAACTCTTTCATCTTCCTCTGATCCGTCACAATTTGAATAAAGAAATACTTGGAAACCCAGTTTTACTCTTAAATTATTTTATATACTGCATGTCCTCCAACAAGAGAACATGTTATAAACACAATTTTCTTAAAAATGGGCCTTTAAGCTTACTCTGCAAGTATGAGATCTCCATGTCAGCATTTCTTTGCTCCTGTTTCCCTTGATTTTGACTACGATTTACGACTATAGTTTACTTTAGCTCACCTTTCCTTGGTTACCTGTCACACCTGAGACATAGTGTTAACTTTTGGGAAATTGTGAGTGATGGATGACAAGAAAATGATCCTGAAGATGACACATGACAGAAAAAGGTTGAGTGATCTTCAGTTTTTCTGGAGAAAAAATACACAAAAGTATGTAGACTGTACATAGAAAAAAAATTCCAATAATCCTGCGTCAAAGTCATTCAAGTCATTAATGCATACCACGTGTCACCAGAAGTAGAAGTTGTAGACACCCTCTCCCTTAAGGGAAAAAAACAACGTTTTCCTGGTATAGAGGTGTGAGTTTAAAACAGTTTCATTTTCACCTGATGTGTTATCAGTGACACTCTAGATCACATCTGTCAAAATCTTTTTTCTGAGATTTTGCAAATTTCATTTATAATTTTCAACCACAGAAACTGAATAAAGCTGAAAATGTATAATCAAATCAATGATCTGACATTGTTGTAATTCAAACAATGATTTACTATGTTTTTCAATCAGTTCAAGATGATTTTTTTAATCATCTGCATTGACTTAATGCCATACTCTGAGGACACACCCAGTGTTGGAGGGAAACCACCACTTGTGTTAACAAGATCTGAATAAATATTTAATATTTCCTTGTTGATTCTATTTTAATTCATTCATGCTTTGGTTGTAAGGTTCAGGTAAGTGGCATCTTTAGAGAGCGGTGTATTGATTAGCAACCAAATAAAAACACAAAACATTGGCAAATCAAATCATTTAGTTGGTTTATTTGGGTTCTAGATGATCTGTCACCTTTGTATCAGAGCTGTTTGAAACTTTAAAGGAAGTTTGCCTCAGCTGTTGTAACTCAGTTTTCCGATGGAAAGAACCTGAAATCCAAAGTTACTGTGAATTCACAAAAGACGACTATAGTCTTCAAATTGCTGCAAATTATCAGCTCCTGCTATAAATCTGAATGCAGTCTGCAGTAAACTCCAGTCTGAATTTATGTGTGTTATCAGATAGATCAGAGTGATGACAGCAGACACTCCCACACCCACAAAAAATGTTGGAAACCCACATGCACTGCACACTTTGGCTACCTACTCTTAACTACTAATCTATAGTGTGGTTTGGGACTATCTAGTATCCTGGATCTTTGAACTTAAAATAAGGAATCACTGATTTCTCAAAGTTAAAACCCAATAGAAATATATGAATCCAATATGTTCTGATGATCAAAGCTTGGATGAGTTATGAAAAAAATAATAAAATCCACTTTTATTCCACACAAAAATTGTTCAATACTTTGAGGTTTTTATTGAGCATCAACATACACTGGTCTTTAGCGGAAAACGTCTGGGATATTTCGAGGGCACTGGATTTAGGAATTGTCCAAATGTGTCCAAATTCTTTCACTACTCAAGAATTTTCTCTACAAAATGGGTAACGCAATATTTACTGGACTATGTAGCGAGCAGTGAAGTAATTACGATGCAGACTTTCTTTTTCCAAATATATTACGAATTTTAGCCTCTTAAGTCTTAGATAAATGAGGTAAAACAAACATATTCTGTGTTTTCTGTGTTTAGTTGTAGCCCATACACTTAAATAGTTTTCTGTTTATGTATTTTGGTTTATTAAATTAATATCCCCTGTATTTGAGTCCCCAGTGGTCTGGAGGATGGTGGTAGTCACTGTGGGTGTGGATGTAATGCGCCTGGAGCCAAGCCAAAAGCACAGTCTTCAAATACTCCAGTCAGAAGATGGATTTGCTTTTAAATATGAATCATTATCATGATTCAAAACCATAAATCCATTGTTTGTTTATGCAAAGTATGTTTCACCTATAAAAAATATTACGTTCATTTTTTTGTTCTTGGGTGTTGACAAGATTATGAGGAAATTACAACAACCAAGAACAACACCGAGGCGGTGTCTTTCTTGATAATGAACACTCTCTGTCTCAGAGAGTGTGTTACTCAGCAAGTAGTAAGGGTACTGGGTTGAAGAGATGTTGTTAAGCAGTAAAAAGTAAACAAAACACGCTGACACCTTTGACATAACTGCTCAGGTGTGACACGCCCTCACTGGCTGAGCGGCTTCGTCACGCCTCGTACTCTCCCCTTCTGCTCATGTCAGCCTGGTCAGAGTGAATGACAATTTGAGGGAAAAAAAATACACCGTTTCAATAGAAACCACTTTATGTTTTGATTTCATGGTGATTATTGTTTATCCCTCCCTTTTCTGTATGTAATGAGTTCTTCCCTCCTCTTCCCTCTAGGTTTAGGCCTTACGCACCAGATATCTGTCTCTCTTCCAAGGATTTTTGATCCTGTGTGTTTTAGTTTTTTTGGCCTTGGTTGAGGAATGGACTTTGATTTAGTGACTCTGATTCTGTTTTTCAGCATTTTGTTCTTCCTTGGTTTTTGTTTTTTTTGTCATTAAAGACTTTTTTTGTTTGTTTAGGAACTGTCAGCTGTACTGCATTTGTGTCCGCACACCAAAGGCGGACAATACCTGAACGACGTCCAAAATCTACAATTAATCTATAATCTGTAATCAAACCTCTCCTTAAAAAGGACAGTCTAGACAAAACTCAAATGAACAACTACAGATCGATATCAAACCTGCCATTTTTAAGTAAGATCATTGAAAAAGCTGTTTTCCATCAGTTAAATGAATTCCTAATAAATAACAACTGCTATGATGTCTTCCAGTCCGGCTTCAGACAGAACCACAGCACTGAAACGGCTCTGACCAAAGTGACTAATGGCATACGTTTGAACACAGACAGTGGAAATATGTCAGTGCTAGTTTTACTGGATCTCAGTGCTGCGTTTGATACAGTCGACCACGCAATACTATTGAGACGACTGGAAAACTGGGTGGGTCTCACTGGGCCAGTACTAAACTGGTTCAAAACATTCTTAGAAAACAGGAAATATTTTGTGTCAATTGGTAACTTCACCTCTGAGCCAACAGAAATTACATGTGGAGTACCCCAAGGCTCCATCCTGGGACCGCTTCTATTTAACATCTACATGCTCCCACTGGCCCAGGTTATAAAGAACAACAACATTAGTTACCATAGCTATGCAGATGACACACAGATATATATTAGACTGACACCAGGAGACCGAGGCCCTGTACAGGCTCTTGGTAAATGCATTGAGGACATTAATGACTGGATGTGTCACAACTTACTTCAATTAAACAAAAACAAAACGGAGGTTATTGTCTTTGTCTATTGTCTTCCAGAGGGAACTGGCCTTTGCTGAAACTCATCCATTTCTTCTGCAGATGGTGTAGACCAGTGTTACTCATTCCAGGTCCTCGAGGGCCGCCACCCTGCCGGTTTTCCAGCTCTTTGTGTACTGCTTGCTGCTAAGTACCTGGACCAGGTGTGTTCATTCAGTCAGAATGTGGAGACATCTGATTGATTCTGAACGAATCAGCAGCTGGCAGGACTTGGAGATCTGGAAAACAGGCAGGGTGGCGGCTCTCGAGGACCTGGAATGAGGAACACTGGTGTAGACTATGGCGTTTCCCAAGCTTGGTCGACACCCCTCTTAGGCTGTTGTAGGTCCTTCTGGAAACAAAGCCCAGTCCTTTTCTTTGGAAGTAGAATTCTCCTTTTACAGCTTGCCATCCCACTTCTGACACCATGTGTCGCAGGGTTCTCTTAAGAAGTCCAGGAAAAATCATCCAAACAGGAGGCAGGCCAGGAGAGATTCCATTGAGTTTTTTTTTCTTTTTAATAACAAACAATTTAAATTAAAAACTGCTGTCTCAGAACTGACATCAAAATGATATAAACGGGAAAAACAAATCCCTCAGTTTGGCTGTCAGTGAAGAACAGGTTAAAGGGGGCGTGGCTAAGACGCCGTGCTGCAGAGCCACGGTGAGTAAACATTTGTATGTGCGTGTATGTGGAAAACCATCGATGACCAAGTCTGCCCCCGAGGTCTAAACTGTAAGAAATTCAGGATAATTTGCAAGATAATGTGGTTGGAGGTGTGTGAAGGTGTGTGTGATGGAGCCGCTCCGTCACACACACCTGTACTGTTTCTTTTAATGTTTTATATAAAGCACTTGAATTCTAATATGGTATACAAATAAACTTGCTTTGCCTTACAACTCAAAATCCCCAATTGTTTTTTCCCACATAGATTCCCAGTGATTCCCAATTAGGAGTTAGAAGATGATGGATTGACATCCCTATGAGGAGTTATAATTTATTCTGATTTTTTTTTTTTTTTTTTAATCAAGATGCCAATCTAATTTCCCAAGGTCAAAGGTTAATGAAACTGTGTGTGAATTCTGCACAGATAGCTCAAACCAAAGTTTTACTTTCCCATATTATATGAAAAGGTTCACATCTGTAGGTGTGGTCTGACCCTTTAAGTGTGTGTAAGTGTCTCCCCCCTCAAAGTCGATCAATAATAAAGCCGGTTTATTTTTAGACGGAAAGCCCAAGTAACACAAGACGGATTTACCAACAGCAGGGATCTGTTTACCAAGAAAAAGTTGACTGCTGGTCAAGGCTTGACATCACCCCAACATGACCACATGATGCAGACCTCTGCTATAAATAGCTACAGGGTTTTGCTGCTATAAATAGTTACAGAACTTAGTGAGCTATAAATAGCTACAGAACTTGGTGAGCTATAAATAGTAACTGGGCTTCGAGACTGATGGAGGATTTGGTTCTGTATTGTAGGCTCACAACAAAGAGGACCGGTTCAGGTATCACACACGGGGACTCACTAATCGCCAGAAAGGAGGTAACAAAAGCCGCCGGCGCCTTTGCACGGCACGACAGTTCCTTTAGCTGGCTGTTGGTCCGCTGTCATTGGTCCATTTAGATGGCGCCAGGTGGAGAAGGTGGGTCCACGCTCCGCTGCAGCTCCTATCTGGGACACCTACAGAGAGCGTTCATTCACCCCTAATGAAGAAATGGAGTAATCTGAACTCACACAAACACAAACACAAGGACCGCCTCATCCAAAAAAGAAAAGTGAGTGCAGCCGGGCCAGTTTATTACCATAACTGCTATCAGTTACAGATCTGATACATGTTCTTCAGGACTTTCATGTGTGACTCTATTAGGCATTTATTTGACCACTACACATTTGTTTTTTAAAGACTCACTCCAATCATCTATTTTGAAAGCCTCCCCAGTGATCTTTTAGTTGTGATTATTCTGTTTTCAGCCAAAAATTAATAAAAAAAAAACTTGTGTTGCTTTTTAGGACGTAGTTTCTGCAGAGCAGCAGGAGTTCATCACAAATGTACCTCTGAGTTGTGGCTAATTTGCATTCATTTCCCATCATCCATCTGTTTACACTCTCCTGCTAGCCTACAGCCCCTCACAGCTCCAAGCTAAGATTATTGGTGGAACATCAATATTGGAGCAGCTGTCGGATGCCATCTCAGAAGAGGAAAACAAAGACGTACATGGATCCATTTGTCTACAAATTGAGGGTGTAATGATGAATTTTGATAAAATTTGACATTTTTGGTTGCCAGTTTGATTTGATTTAGATTGTGGTTATTTTTAAATGATCAGATTCAACCAGATTCACTGACCTAAAATGGATCTAGAACATCTTTTACCAAAATTTCAACCAGTGTGGCCCAGAGATAAAAACATGGAAATAAACAGTGCAGAGGAAGTTTTCCAGATTCCTTTTGTTTATTACAAGATAATGAAGTGTAAATTAAATATGTGAGCAAACAAATAAAAAAATATGAATGACAAATCCATTCACATTTTAGTTTCATAAAGTTCAGCCCAATGTTGTTTTTCCACATCAAAATAATACAAACAGAACATTATTAGAACATTCTACCTCACTGTATGATCACATGTTTTTCTAAATTCAAAGTGTGTCCACACATTAATGATAGTTCTTCATTTTTGGCTGCATCATTATAGTAACATAAACCCACCTTGTCTCAATTTAAATGATAATTTCCAATTTGGATTTGATTATTGATTTCTTAATGGTCTTGGTCAATTTCATTTGATTCTGCCTCAGACACATCGATCAGGTCCAATGCAAGAAATAGAAATTGATTCATTAATAAATTGATTAATTATTACACCCCTACTACAAAGGAATACATGAGAATGAAGCTGAGCAGAGGGCATGGGGCCTGTTGACTGTAGCAGCTGCCTTACAACCACAAGCTTTTTCAAACAGCATGAATCACGAATAAGATTGCTACAAGAAAATGTGAAATACACTAAAAACATGATTTCTAATGGATTGGGCCTTTAAGGTTGTAGTTTTTTTTTCTTTTACGGCTTTTAAATTAAGCCAATTAAAAAAACTCCACATTAATTTTGAGTATGTTTCATTTAAAAAAAAGTTTTTTTCTTTTTTGTGTGTTTTTGTTTTCCAAAAAATAAAAAAGTTGGTAACATTATAAATGAGGTGTTTCAAAATACTCAATATAATGTTGAAAAGATTGTTAATAAATTTGTTATGCTTCTAAATAGTTTATTAATATGGTCTTTGTAGACAATAGTTTTCCTTAGATGTTAATAAGTCTTACTATGTATGTTAATAAACCTCATTTAGCTTACTGTGCTAATTAATGTCTAATAAATATCATATAATCTCATTAATAATGCTTGTTAATGTGTTAATAAAGCTTATCAAGGAATATGATTATAAAGTGTTACCAAAAAACAGAAGTTCTGCAATAATCTGAAGAGTCTGGAGGGTTTGATAGTTATTCAAGAAATAACACCTGTAATGCGATCTGATTCAAGGTGATTCTATCCTCATGTGAGTCCTGTCAGGCAATAGTTTCAATGCTTTGTCAAAAAAGATAATAAATAATAAAAACGTCATGACTTAGAAATGTGGGGAATTTTTATTCAGCACAAAGTGAAAGTACCAAACATCCTGAGTCATGCTGGATTGAGTCATCATTTGTGCAAAATGCTGACATGTAAAAAAAGAAAAAAGACAGAATAGGAAAAAAATAGCATATATTTATTTTTAAAAAAACAGCTTAGTTGAAAAATACTAAAACTTTTAGTTTATCTCATGGTTTAGAAGTAACACATAGGAATGTAGGAGCCCTCAAAAACACTAGAACCTGTGAAAATGAGGAAGACCTTCGCATGAACGTGCTGTGGATCAGTAAAGGGAGGGTGTGGTTTACTGATAAAGGGTGACACAATCTGGGATTTAACAACAGTTCAAATGCAGCTAACCATCAAAGCTGACTCAGCAGTTTTCTAAACAGTCTTGTTGCTATGCACAAAATTACAAACAGTAATAAAACGGTATGCATTTGTTGCAAGAGACCCTTTTTCTATCACAGTGTAGGTTTCAGACGGCGTCACTGCATGTTCCATCAGTCTCTTCTGGTGATGAGTCAACGCTCAAGAATCCCTTCATCCTAGAGGATGATGGTTTCTCCTGGAAAGCTCAGACTCCACAGGTTCCATGTTCCTCTTCTTCACATTACGTTTTGTTCAAATATATATATATGTATATAAAACAGTCATTTTTTACAGGTTTCAGTCACTGAGGTGTTTTGATTGTTTCTTTTGCCTCCATTTCAATCTGAGCCTCTTCCTGTTTGGATGGAGGAGCGTAAATCCCTTGTCCACATCTGCAGCCTCCTGTTCTCCATTTCCTGACCAGCCACACGAGGAGCAGGAGGAGCAGCAGAACGGTGAAGACGGCAGCAGCAGAAACGCCAAAAGTCGTGGTATCAGTGCAGACGTTTGAAGAAAGACACACCCCTGACGGACAAAGAACAATTACACATTTGAGAAAGAAATAAACCACGACACAAACATTTCCTGTTAAATATCCAAAACTCTGATATTTCCTGAGTCTTGATCATAACTGATGAAAACAAGAAGTTAAACTTACTGGAAGGCGGGTGACTCTTGACCACAAAAAGACTGCAGTTCACTGGAAGAAACAAAACAAACAAAAATGAATAAAAACCGAGTGATGAGAAGGTTATAATCTGAACACTTTGATGACTGCTTACCTGAGCAGGAAACCTCCACCTGAACCTGGAAGATGAAAAAGAAAAAAGTTATTTATGGAAACAGATCAGAGCTTCATTAAAATCTAACATTATCTTCTACTGGATTCACACAGACATGTCCGGACATGTTCCACTTGTGCCCCATCTCTGATCAGACCTTCTTTACATCAGAGGCAGCGTTGCCAGGTTGGATAGTTTCCCACCTAATTGGGAGGTTTTTATTCTGACTTTGTGGGCAACATTTTCTTTGGGCTTCTGGATATAATCTGGGCGAAATTGTGGTCGATTCAGCAGTTTTTAGCTCCTTATGAAAAGCGTTTTAAGCAGGAATGTTCCTCACTTGTCTCACCTGCCATTATCTTCAATAGTTTTGTCAGGAGACTTGCTGTGACTTTACCTTCCCTAAATTCATGAAAAGTAAGTATCCAAGGACACTTTCTACTTTTGATCATGATAATAAGATATTTGAGAACCTCTGCTATTTGGTCTTTTGTGTGTTTTTTTTTATTTTGTTTTACTTTTTCATTATTCTCAATGTTTAAGGAAAAACTCATGTTTGTTCTTCAGTGGTTGCTAATAAAGTTTTATGTTTTGCTCTAGCTGAAGAAAAGTTAGATGTAGCATAAGTCAAAGATGGATTTTCAAACAAAAGGTGACATAATAATTAATGGATTAATTACTCCTAATTACAGGTAATTAAGCACTGATTTTCTTGGGTGTTTTGGAGTTTTCTTGTGAGGTCTGGTGGTTTTTAGATTACTTTTGGGCTGGAAAAGTGACTCCATCTGGCAACCCTAGTCAGAGGCTATCTCATGTGCTGTGTTTTGGTCATTAATATCATTTCAGGCCATCCTCCACTTTTTTCTAAGTCCCTGCTGTGCGTGTTTGTCCTTTACCCCATCACATTCGCGCTTGTACAGAAGGAAGTCTTTGCAGCCTTTTAGATCCACCGAGTGAAGGGTGTGGTTCACCACCAGGCCAATGTCAGAATTTCTGCGAATGTCAACAATGACGGTCCCCTGAGTAAAGAAAAGTCACACGGTCATGCATTCTTTCTGATGTAAACCAAGCTTCTAAATTCTAATTGGAATATATATTTTCAGTTTTACTCTTTCTGACGGCTGAGTCATTTATTTTCTGCTTTGAAACTACTTCTGATAGCAGAGCCACTTATATATATACCAGACAAATGGTACATTTTGTTGTACAAGCACATAATTTACCATTGATTTACCCAATGCTATGTTCATAACAGGGTTGAAAACGTGTGTTCGAGTGACTACTTTCAATGAAAAGTCAATGGAAATGCACATTTGCACGTTTCAGGGTTCCATGCTATGCAAATTTTTAAGTATGTTTTCAGGCTCTAATAAACTAAATTGAGTCTTTTAACTTGACGGTACCTACAGAATACTATTTTATATATAAATTAAAATCTTGGATTATCTTATGGTAAACATGTTTTCCTTAAAGAGAAATCCCTCAGCTACAATTATGCCAAATTTGACATTTGTACCACAAAGTGCTCAATCATTTTAATAACTAATTCTTCTATGTTATTTTCGACAAAAGCTTCAACCTGATCAATCCACCTTTTTGAGGATTTTACTTACATTTCTGTCTTCCCAGGACGTGGTGCATTTAAGGGAGTTGGGTTTCTCTGCGATCTGGTACCTGAATGAACCGCCGTGGGACTTTGTGATGCTACAATTCAAAGTCGCTGCAGCAGCTGCAGAGAGCAGAA
Organism: Oryzias melastigma; assembly: GCF_002922805.2. Lineage (NCBI taxonomy): Eukaryota > Metazoa > Chordata > Actinopteri > Beloniformes > Adrianichthyidae > Oryzias > Oryzias melastigma. The sequence goes on along the minus strand of NC_050522.1, from coordinate 20,781,130 downwards.
CGATCAGCTGAGCTGAAACAGAAGAAGGCAAAAGAATGTCTGAATGACAGCAGCTGAAGATGAGCTCAGAAAACACAGGCGCCAGTGTTGCCAGATAGTCATGACTTCCAGCCCAAAGGTCAGCAAAAAATTGCCTGCCAGACCCCCCCAAAAGAACACCCAAAAAGTGAATAAGTAATGAATTAGCTGTAATTTGTGGTAATTATTCCTCTATGATTTATTACTCCCCCTTTTGATAGAAAGTCCAACTTTGAGACATTTTTATGATATTACAGTCAATCAGATATTTGTGCATATGTGTAAGTGTACATATACTTGTCTCCATAGTATGTATAAGTACGTATATGTGAATTGTCTTGTTTGTTTGGTGCTTTTTTTGTTTGTTTTTGCCTTTGTTGTCCTAAAGGGAGTTGGAAGGCTGCAGTAAACTTAATTAAATCAGTAAAGAGGATGAGATTAAACAAGTTTCCTTTTAACTTCTTCCCATCGCTTTTTGAACACTATTCTGATGTACTTGTTTGGGTTTTTCTTTTATTTATCTGTTATGACTCTCTAATGTTCTAAATAGTGTTCAAAATAAACTGAAAATAAATACCCCCCCCCCCCATTTCCCCCTGAAACATAAGGAGAAATTGAGCAAAACAGAACAAAAACAAACAAAAAAGAAGCAAAAAATCCCCAAATGCATTAAAAACTATATCGAACATGGAAATTGCTCTTGCATTTTTAGATTTCATAAATTTAATTTAAAAATAAAAGGAAAATCTCCTTCTAAAATATATTAAAGACTGTTTTGACTTTTAAAAACCTGCTACCTGTGAATATATATTTTATGTATATATTAAAAACTATCCTAAATCAAACAGTTTATCCCCTGAGATTAAAAAGTCAGAATCAAAAGTGCACTTTTGGGGGGGGAATCGCCCAACCTGGCAACCCTGACAGGCACACTTCTAGAGGCTGGTTCCGGCCGGGTAACCTGCGCGCGTGAGCAAGACTGTGAAAGGAAGTCATGATTACTGAGAGGCGCACGCGTTTTTTTCCCGTGTCACAACACTATGTCGTGAATGTCTCTCACATTTCACCAAACCTGCAGCAAGAGGCTGACGTACAGCAGAGATCCACGGAGCTTTAGCGATGATGATCATACATAATAACGCATTAATACCCATTTAAATTTGAACACATGTCTGGTTCTTAATGCATTTACAAAAGTGCCTTAGAACGTCTGAAGAACAAAAAGGAAACTGAAGAAAACTGATTTTCTATGCAGATTCTCCTTTAATCCTCCTGATCCTGAACGCAACAGTCATCACTCCTATTAATGGTGAGATGAAATATAAACAATCCATGGTGTACTCACCGAATACTTCCATTTCTTCTGGATGAGGAGCGAGCAGGCTGCGTCGAGGTCTGAGTTCGGCTGCAGACTGCAGGAAGTGGCGTGCTTCACCTGCTTTATAGGTGGTGATATCATCACTCACGCGCTCACACCCCCCTCTCAGGTTACTGGCACTGCTCCACATCTTCACCCTGTTACTGTAACGGTCTGTGGCTGGATAATCAACTTGTGATTTGACTCATTTCCTTTTCAGACAAAAAAGGTTGTAGCACGTTAACCACAAAAACAGAACCCCTCCAAGTTGTCAACATTTGAAATATTTTTCTTTAAAAGAAAAAAAATCTAGTTACCAACACATTTTTCTCTTAAACTGAGATTATGTTGCTATTGTAAAACTTTCTTGATATTATTTATCTAGTCTGCAACCTTTAACTCCAAATGAGTGATGGTTCAGTTTCTTATGGACTGAAACCCAATCAGAGCCACAATGTTTCCCAGGAAACTCAGTTTATTCCTGTTTTTGCATCCTCTACACCAGAAGTCTAACATGTAGCTTTTAAACATTAAAATAAAAAAGTCTGCAGGTGAAGGGAGAGCGCACGAACACGAAGGAGATAAGCATCAGAATATTCAGAACAATTCCAGCGTTGGTTGAAACACAGGTCTTCCAGAAATTAGATCACAGCCAAAAACGACACTATTTTAAGGTTAACACTAGACGATTAAACCCACTGAAGATTATAGGAGTTTGTTGTTGATTCATGTTCAAAGCAATACATTGCAGATAGCAGCTCATTTCACTATGTAATCAGCTTCAAAAGCAAAGTAAAGATTAAAAAAGCATTTTTTATCCCTCTTTGTCCTCAGCAGTCTTAGAGTGCTGGGTTTTGTTATTTTAGTTTGGGGTTGGAGCTGGGCAGTCTTGATTTTCGGGCTTTGTTTATTTGTTTTTTTTTTTATAGTTTTAGTTTGCTCTTAGTAAGGAGCTGCTGACTCAGACAGTCAGCATGGCGGGGTCAGCCGTCTGTCTGACTTATTTAATGTTCGGCCAAGGTTCCAATTCCCTTTGATGTTTTTTTTTGTTTTGTTTGTTTGTTTGGACCAGCACGCTAATTATTTCCTTTTTTGTTCCCTCATTTCAGGTCACAGGATTTCCTTTATTTAATAAACTGTGTTCATTTTGTTCTTATTGGTGTCCAGTTTTTGTATTTTTACCCCCTAGACCAGAGCCCGGTTTGCCCGTAGGGGACATAACAGAAGTTAATGATGGATTAAACCTATGGTTCGTAAACCTTACTGTTCTGGATTGTCTGTATTTTTCCCAGAGTTGAAGCCAGTGATCAATGAAAATCTGGGTTGTGTGGGATTGGTGTTGATGTCTCAGTGTGGTGCTATAGGCAAACTAGGTAACCCAAGAGCACGACATGTCCTGAAGTCTAGCAAGGTATTTAATTGACAAGAGAAAAGACAGTGTACAACAACCAGACAAGAACGCTGAGACGCAGAACCAGAGAGAACACACCTCTGAATACACATGAGCTAGATGAGGTGATAGTAGGAGGCGCCTTTGGCAGCACCGGAGGCCTCGAGGAGGGGAGGAGAGGGTATCCATGACACTCAGGCTTACTTTTCAAGTCTGTCGCAGACATTTTTGATATTACTCTTTGAAGACTTTTATTCTCCATCATGTCACAACAACGAATCACCTTTCACTGATTCGCACAGGAGAGTTTTACACCGAATGTCCTTCCTGACACAACCCTGTTTTGAATCTGGGCTTTGGACCGGCACAGAGAAACCCAGACTCGGGCCTCCCTTGTAGCTACGGTTAAACCCACTAACCTCTGCAAGTTCAAATGAAGACTTTTTATACTATTTTTTAAAAAATACTTTTATACTACGTTGCACCTTTATACTTTGTTATTAACATAATGAATTCATTGTTACATTAACCCACATGGAGCTCCAGACCAGTTGGAACCAGTTAGGGGGTGCTTCAATCAGTACTTTTCCACTGACAAACTTAGCTAGAAATGACCTTGTTGGTAGGAGCAGAAACATAGACGCTTCTCAAGACTAAGTTTGTAAAGACGACCTTATAAGGTATTAATGCCTCTGCGAGAGGCCACTCAAGACCCGCCTACCGGTTTATGACAGTCTTCTACTAAATACACAGACTTTTAACTTCAGCTTTACTGCTGACTCCTAGATCTTCAATTCTGGTGCTTTTATTTTGTTAAATAAGTCTTACGGTCATTATCTTTTCTGCAAGTTTAGTTGAAGGCCAACATCCATTCAAGCTTTTTTTTTTTCTTTGCTCACCTCTCTCATGCTTTTGCAGCCAAGGGCAGTCAGTCACTGTCATGGAAAAAATATTTACGTTAGATTATGAATGAATCTTTGTAGAAGTGTTCGTCTGTCTCTTCAAGAGACGGCATCATCAGTTCTGGAGATACAATTAAACATAAAAACCCTTTTGAATTCTCACAGTTGGTTGAGTCCACCAGAGTGCGCTTTATCAACATGTCCGGGCCGGACCATTGATGCAAATAACCTTTTATTTAGACGGTCTATGGACCGGACAGAGATGCGGCCGTGGGCCAGAAGGATGATTAGCGAGTAAAGATGTGTAGGAAACAATAGTGTTTATAGGAATTATTCTAAAAAAAGATTTAGGAAAAAAATAAAAATATACATTTGTATTTAAAATAGTTATATGTCATAAATTACCAAGGTCATATATTGATTGTTGCAAGGTTTACCATATTGCAATACTGTTGGTATCGTGAGCCATGTATCGTGAATCACATTGTATCGTGACTCTGAGATCCTCAGCCCTAATACTGACACAATATAACGTTTTCTCAGATGGATACCCAGATATTGGGCTGACAGACACACTCTCACTGAGCTTTTATTTTCCAAAGTTTCATGTCAGAGAACTGTCTCCATTCTGAAGTTCATCAAAAACAGGCTGGAGCATGCTCAGTCTGGACCACTTGGAGGCATTTATGCTCATGTCAATAGAAAAATAAATTCTTACGTCCATTGACTGTGACAAAGTAACACATAAGATTGAATAAACTAGTTCACTTCTTATATGGTGACTTATGCTGTAGATTCTGGAGTTATCGGACATGTTCTGTGTGGTTAGTTCCCTTTCTCTGTCCTGTTTTGTGCAGTCTTCTGTGGCTCCTCCTTGCTGCCCGACCCACTTCCTGTGCTTCCTGCTGGAGGAGTTCACACCTGCATCCCATCAGTTCATTTAGTGGTTTGCCTATTTAAGTTCTCTTGGTTCAGCTCTCTGTGTTGGGGGATTTTGTGAAGTTCTAGATTTTCTTTGTCAGGTTATTCTGCAGTTTTCTTTAACCAGATTTCCCCATCAACAATGGTGATTTATTTGTTTAAAAAAAAAGAACATTAAATGAATCTGATTTATCCTTCTGCGTCGAAGCCTGCTCTGCATTTGGGTTCTTGAACTCTAGCTGTAACATTATCATGGTGATGTTTTTCAAATGTTAAAAAAAGTTAAATGTAGTCTTTTATTCACATGTTCATACAGGGAAATATTTCTGTTGAACGACAAATTTTTATTATAATTTTTATATATATTTTTTATTATAATTACCACCACCACCTCGAAAATCCTTATTTTACATTCTAAATGCTTGCCTAATTTTTCATGTGGCGAAAAATGGGCCAGTCTTGACCATTAATTAACCTCCCGGGCTGAAAAGTTATCCCACTCCGCCCCTGTTTGCAGCCATTATGTAACATCTGGTTTCAAACTCCAAACATTTCTGCTTCTGCAGCGCCACCCTTTGGACAAACAAGGAACAGCTTCAGTTTGCGGCATTGCTTTGTAACTAAATTGGAGCCAATATTATTTGAAACTCAAATAAAATAACTTGAAAAAATGTTTTCAAGCTAAAAGTATTAAATAGAAATTTTGAGGTTTGAAACATAAAAAACCCAGAACATTTGAAGCTTAAAATAATATATATATTTTTAAGAATAGCAAAAAGTTTTAGACATCTTAAATTATTTTGGCCAAACACCAATATTTTTTCAAGTTGTTTCATTTGGGGTTTCCAATAATATCAGCCCCAATTTAGCTCCATACACTACACTATATTTTCTCTTTCAGACGTGATTTATTTTTTTTCTGCACATGAACAAAACGGAAACCATCCACACAAACATTAGACTCCATAAATCTTCCCATAAAGATATGAATCAAAACATGTATTTTAATAACCTCTAACCAAGAACTAAAGACAAAATATTCACAGGAAATTGAAAAAAAAACATCAAGAGGGCAATATTTAAGCCAAATCTAAAATATAAACACACAAGTTTGCCTTTAAAAAAAAAACGAAATTGCAGTGGAAGCAAAACAGTTAAGTTAAAGAATAAATGAAAAGATTTGACTTACAAAAAGTTAACAAAACAAAGGAAAGTTTTGTGTCTCAGTTAGTCCTAATTCTTTTTTATCTTCTACCTATTTCAACAAACTGATCTTAAAAACAAAAAAAATCTTACTGAAAATGTTAATGAAGAGTGAAATCTGGTTTGTTTACAATACATATAGGGTTTTTAATCTTTACATATTAATGTAATGACATTTAAACAAACAAGCACATAAATAAATAAATGTTTAATAAAGACACTTTTGATATTGTTGAATATTTAAAATCCAATGTAAATGTGCTTTACACCCAAGCTTTGCAATAGAAGTTTTTTTTCACCCTTAACTCAAACTGATATTCAATTCCCAACTCCCAATTCAATTTTCAATTTGATCGTAAAACTGAAAATGTATTTTACATTTTACAAATCAATATGGAGTATGGGGGTGCATGGTGGTGCAGTGGTCGACGCTCTCACCTCACAGCAGAAGGCTCCTCTTTAAATCCAAGCTGGGATCTTTCTGTGTGGAGTTTGTGTGTTCTCACTGTTCATGCATGGATTTTAATTTAGATACGGTGGTTTCCTTCCCCAGTCCATAAACATGCTTGATGACTCTAAGATGTCCCTAGTATGAATGTGATTGTTCAGCTCTGCAACAAGCTTGTGAACTGTAAGGTGTACTCCACCTTTGACAGAGACCAGGAAAGGCTCCAGCACCCCGTAACCCCAAAAAGGACTGAGCAGGTTCAGAAAATAGCTAATGGAGATAGGATGTGTTATGAAAATGCACGACTAAATCGCATATTGAATTGTAAAAAGTAAAATTATTTTTTTCTTTGAATTACAGTTGTTTAAAATACGATTGAATTACCATCATTTGAAATTTTACATTTAAAAATGTAAGATTTAATTAAATCGTTTTCATATTAAATTTTAATTGCTAAATGCATTTTCAAATTGTTAGCCTGAATTTCCTATTGAAGTGTTCCAAATTGTTATGCAAATGGTATTTTTCTACACATTTTTAAAATACTCAATGCAAATGACAGTCAGCCTCATTTATTAATCACTCACAATTACAGTATATATTAAATATTATTGAACAAACCTCCTAAAGATGAAATAAAAAGCGAAAATGTTGCATGACTTAAGAAACAGTTAAAGCAGGCCCAGGAGGAGTACAGGGAGGTGCAGCAAAATGAGAAAATATAGAACTGAAGAGGTGACTGTTGTGGAGCAGGAAGTAACAGAGACTAGTAAGGGTGAAGCGAGGGGTACCGAAGAGGATGACGAGTGCTGAGGCAGATGGAGGAAGCTGATTTACTGTGGTGACTCCTGAAGAGAAAAGTCAAAAGAAATAGAAGAATAGAGTGATCACTTCTGAAACTGAATTCTGATTTGAGAATTGAATGCCAGTTCAGTGGCCTTGTGGTAGAGTGTTTGCCCTGAGACTGGAAGGATGTGTATGGGGAGAAAATAGTCTCACCCTGATTTGTGTGTGAATATTTCTAGATTTGTAACTTGTACAATTGTGTAGTAGTAGTTCACTTTCGGCTTATCCCTTTCGGGGTCGCCACAGTGTAACAGCACCCACTGTTTCACATCAGTGATTTGGCAGAGTTTTTACGCCGGATGCCCTTCCTGACACAACCCTGTACTTGAGGGGCACAGGGACCCAGTTAGGCAGCAGGGTCAAGGGTCTTGCCTAAGGACCCAATCTGGGTGGGGATCAGTGGACAACCCTGGGAATCGAACCCAGGGCTTCTGCGTGCCAGCCCTATTCCTGGCCCACTGAGCCACCCAGCCGCTAACTTGTACAATTGTGTATAAATGATAAAAATATTAAATAAAAAAAGTACAATATACACATGCAAAAAATCAAATTACAGCAGCTTAAGACTAATTACACACACAAATCTTTAAAAATTACTCATAAATTGTTTATTACGATCACACAAAAATGCAGTTATAAGGTGAGACTCTTCATATCTCCCAGATTTGTGCATAAGTGCATGATGCTGGGTCATCAGAGTTTTCTTTTCAGCTGATTTGAGCTTAGATTCTAAATAATATCTGGTGAAACTTGTCATTTTCCCACTTTCTTAAATAGATTACTCACGCAGGAATCCAAAGTTACTCACAAATCATCCAAGCACTATATGGGGTGAGACTATTTTCTCTCCAAACTGTGAGTTCAAATCCAGGTCAAGTCATACCAAATACTCTAAAGATGGGGGCCAGTTTCTCCTCACTTAACACTCAGTATTGAACGTTGAATTGGGGGAGTTGAACCACCAAATGGTTCCTAAGTGCAGCTGTGTTTACAGCTCACCACTCCCCCGGGGATGGGTCAGAATTTGAAAACAAATTGTAAACACCCAGGTGCATGACAACTAATGGGACTTAAACTTTATATCCGTTTGAATCATGGGTGAAAATAACTTCCATATTTGAGTTGCCAGATCCTCTGAATTTAAGCGTCTTTAGGCTTGTGTTCTTTTCTTTTTTTTGTTTTGTTTCTGTTGTTTATTTGAGAGTTTGTTGTTTCCTGCATTACCTGCTCCTGGTTTTCCTAAATTCCCACTCCAATCATCTTTTGATCTATTGTAAAAGTTTCCCCAGTGGTCTTTAAATTATGATTATGCAATTTTTAGTCAAAATCAGAAATACCTGCGTAATTTTCTAGGACATAGTTTCTGTAGAGCGTCAGCAGTTAATCAGAGATTATCCTCTGAGTTGGTGTGGAGTAAGCCCGCCCCCATTTCCCATCATTAATCTGTTCACACACTCTAGTTTATAGCCCCTCACACCCCCAAACCCAACATTATCAGTGCAACAAATATGGTGAGCAATATTGAAGCTATCCAGACATCCAGTTACGTGGATCTATTCATCTGTAAGTGGATGCATCAGAATGGAGTGGAGGAGGGAACTCAGTGTATTTTTATTTTTTATTTCACAAATAAGCTATTTTCCATGCAGCATTTTTCCCCTGCTCTCGATTCCAAACAATTTGAATAAAGAAATTCTTAAAAATACAACATTAAGCTTAATTTTCTGTATATGTTCTCCATAATGAGAAAAAAATGCCACAAGAACGTGTTAAAAACACCAAAATCTTTGCTTTTGTTGGGGTAGGTTTTCTGTCTCTCCGTTTTATTTGAGTTTTATTCATTATTTAAATGATGGTGTGTGTGTGTGTGTGTGTGTGTGTGCTCATTGTTTGCTTGTCAATCCACTTTTATTCATATTTATGTCCAAAACATTGTGCTTTAAATATATGGAACCAATATTCGTCAATATACAGGCTCATTTCTGTTGGACTTCATCTTTTGGACTTTTTTCACATGCCCGATTGCTTGTTTCCTTTGCACGATCTGGCAACCCCACTTGGAAAAGTACCGGAGGCTGCTCGGAGAGTGACAATAGTGTCTGAGGGAAAGTTGACGCGGACTGTTGTGAGCGAACATGGACTCTGCAGCGATGGAGATCGACGGCAGCGTGATGGAGGGAGTAAGTATCGGGCTGTTTTGAAGTAAAAAATGTCATAAGTTTCTGTTTTTCCCCCAGAACCCTTAAAATGTTAGCATCGAGAGCTAAAGGAGGGTTAGCAGTACTCCTCATGGCGCTCCTCTGTAACCCGGTGTCGCCTCTCCGCAGGGAGGACAGATTCTCCGAGTCTCCGCGGCGCTCAGCTGCATCACCGGGACAGCCATCAAAATCACCAAAATCCGCGCGGGGCGGAGCACACCTGGACTCAGGTGAGTTAGCACCCCAGCCGCTAACAAGCTAACGTTAGCCTATTCTTCAAAGTTGATTCGGCGGCGGGGCTCCTCCAAATCGATTCTAGTCATCATCTCCATCTCTAAAGTAAATATAACACTATTTTTAAATAAATAAATAGTTTGTGTCTCAAATATTTTAACGCTTTTCTTTCACGTATCGGAGGAAAACTTTCCCCTGAAACAATGAGCAGCCTCTGCGGGGCAGAGATCCCCCGTTTGGGAGGAAATGTTATGGATACAGGGATGTCAGCTGGACGGCGGCGGATGTGCGGGCAGATCCCCGCCGGCAGGTCTCTCCAGCGGCTCTCAGAGCCGGGAAACTTCACCAGAGGGGCTTCATCTTTTGTTCGCCGCAGTCTCTCTGCAGAGTCCCCAGCTGCAGCCTCATCCGCTCAGGACGCTGCATTGATTGGCTGTGCAGCTTGATGGATTGGTTTGGTGGAGCACGCCTGGCTTGGGTCAACTTGAATGAGATTTTTAGGGTTTTGTTGCTAATAGATGGGGTTTTATTCATGTTTTGCATGTGTAGACCGCAGCACCTCAGCGGCCTGCAGCTGGTTTCAGACCTGTGTGCAGGCAGCCTGCAGGGAGGCAGCATCGGCTCCACGGACGTCAGCCTGACTCCAGGAAAGATCCGCTCCGGGAGCCACACGGCCGACCCACAGACCGCCGGGTGAGACTTCGTCTTGAGCGGCTGCTGGGACTCGCACCCGCGTCCCCATCACTGACGGTGTGCGTTTGTGTGTCTGTCAGGAGTGTGTGTCTGCTTCTGCAGGTCGCTCTGCCCTGCGCTGTGTTCGCCGACGCCGCCTCACAGCTCTGCTTGAAGGGGGGCACCAACGCCGAAATGGCGCCTCAGATAGACTACACTGTGAAGGTAAAACAACGCAGTCTGAAGGTTGTTCCTCTTTTCATCCTCTTTTGATCGGGTTTCAAGGCATTCCCAGGGGTCACTTATAGTTATGATTATGTTGTTTTTGGCCAAAATTATTTGTCATATTTCTCAAGAGCGGCAGGAGTTTATTAGAAATTCCTCTCTTTGAGTTGCGGGAGTAAGCCTGCCCCCATCTCCCATCATCCATCTGTCTCTCCTGCTAGCTTACAGCCCCCTTACAACCCCAATCTAGCATTAGCGGTGCAACAAAAATAGTGACCAATATTGGAGCTATCCAGCCGTACAGTTTTGAACCAAATTCAAAAAGTTCATAGTTTTTAACTATATCATCATAAAAATGCTACAAGAACATGTTAAAAACATGATTTCCATTGAACGGGTCTTTAAGATTTTTCCGTTTTCTTCCTTCAGGTCTTTAAACCCATCGTAGAGAGGTTTGGAATCAACTTTGACTGCGACATCAAAATGAGGTCTGATCCCTGATGTTTGTGTTATTTCTGTGCCTTTTGTGTGTTTGTGTGTCTTTAAATTGATTGTGTCTGCAGAGGTTACTACCCCAAAGGAGGAGGCGAGGTGAACGTGACGGTGAATCCGGTCAAAGAGCTGCAGCCCGTCAACCTGACGGAGCGAGGGAACATCACCAAGATCCACGGCAGGGCGTTTGTCGCTGGCGTCCTGCCCTTCAAAGTAAACTTCTCTTCAAAAGAGCTTCTAAACACAAAACTGTCTGGAATCACGTTTTATAATCCAAATTAATATGGTTCCTCATAAAGAAAACAAAGCGTGAACAAAGATTATAAACCTGAAATGGTCCATCACAGCTCAAATGATAAAGCTAATAAATAAATAAATCAAGTTAAAAGCATCCCATACTTCTTCTACGGAGACCTGGGAGGCTCAAAACTACAACTGTGTTTTATAGTTTGAATAATTCTTAGTAATTAGTGTCTTGAAGCTTTGAGATGGTAAACTTTTAGTAAATTTCTCAAAAGTAAAAATTAGGATTTTGTTGGTTTCTAAGAATTTCAAATTTGAAAATAAAAAAATAATTTTTGGAACTTTATTGTCCAATAAGATTTTAGCTGAGGCTTGAATTGAAAGTCAACTTTTGAAATACTGTGTTTTTGTTCTTTAGAACAACTAAAACTGACAAAATTTAATGAAATGCTTTAAAAACAAAAAGTTAAATAAAAAACAAATGACATTTTCCTAGATATAATAGCATCAAAAGGAGTTATTTCTCACAGTTATTTATACACAATTAATTTAGCTATATAAACAAATAACTGTTAAGATTATTGTTTGTCTGCAACATTGTTGGTTTCATTAATGTCCATTTAGATTTGTTTTTTAAATACTTTTTTTACTTAAAAATAAAAAACAAGCTGGTTCTGATAGAAAGAAATTATTTTTTTACGCATTTCCAAGGTTTTCTTTGCGTGTATTTCTAATCTATAAACGAACATCACTGGAAAGAAATAACAAAAAAATATCTACGAAGGAAAAGTGTTTTTTTTTCTTTTTGAGTAAAAACAACACTTAACCAGGAAACCATAAATGACATTTAGAATCTGTGCTTTTATTTTGTAGTCACAGAAGGAATATGATCTGCCCAAATGTCTTATTTCCCGCCAACTTTTTAAGTGTAATTTTAAAATTAGTTGTATGTTTTTTTGATATAACTTTTCAAAATTACTCTCCTTAAAAAACAAACTAAAAACAGCCAAAAACGATTTAAAATAAGCATTTTTCTTTAAATACTTTTGTGAATTGGGCTGAAAATATTTAAAATAATTTTAGGTTTGATGTTTTATGAGAAATTTCAGTTTTCTTTCCTTCATTTTGCTGTTATAACTCTTAGATTATTTCATTTTTTTAATTTTTCTTAGAGATTCCTGTAATTTTATTTTTCCTCCTCAGCTGGCTAAAGACATGTCGACTGCGGCAGTTCGAACCATCAGGAAGGAAATCAAAGAACTCTACATCAACATCCAGCCGGTGCAGGAAAAAGAGAAAGCTTGCGGCAACGGGAATGGTATCATGTAAGCCACGCCCACTCTCTGACATCACTGAGGTTAGAATGAGAGTTCATTCTGTGGAGCCAGTCACCTGCCGCTCCCTGATTCGTTCTCGTCTGCTCTCAGAATCCTCGCAGAGTCGTCGACGGGCTGCTTGTTTGCTGGTTCTGCTTTGGGGAAGAAGGGTGAGTCTGGCTTCTGGCCAGCAGGTGGCAGCACTGCCCCACACAGACGGTTCATTCAAACTGTGTGTTTCAGGCGTGTACGCGGATAAAGTTGGTATCGAGGCTGCTGAGATGCTGCTGAGAAACATCAGACACAACGGATGTGTCGACGAGTTCCTGCAGGACCAGGTGAGCCGCCTCCGCCGCCGCCATCATGAACACACACATGCTGGGATGTCACTCTGACCGCTTCCTCTTCCTCCTCCCCAGCTCATTATCTTCATGGCCTTGGCGAAGGGAACGTCCCGCATCCGAACCGGCGCCGTGACTCTGCACACACAGACGGCCATTCACATCGCAGAGCAGCTGACTCAGGTCAGAACGTGCAGCATCCATGGGGGGGTGAGGGGGTAGATGATGGTACGCTTAAATCTTTAATATACTGAAACTTTTCAACAATTAATACGATCATCGTCATCCACTGAAATGACGTTGATCGTGTTAACGATTAAAAAGTTACAGTAAATCAAATAACATAAATAATGATGCTACATCTCTAGTTAAACTTTATTTTTTTAAGACATAAATAGGCTCATATATTTCTTATATTCCCAGTAAACATCAGTTGTCCTTTAGCTGTTGTTTCCTCTAACAACCACTAGAGGGCACTCCATCTGAGTATAAGTATTTACTACTGAAAGCAGCAGATGAAGTGTCATTTAAAAATATATATATATTTTCCTCTTAAAAGTTAATATTTTTCATATACAGATCGAAAGATTAGCATTTTTGTAATTTTTTATTTTCTTTAGCTACCCTTGGCTTGGTAGATTTATTCTGAAATGTTTGTTTTTTTTCCCAAAAGTGTGACTTTTACTTCAAATAATACAGTAAATATGATTATTCAGTTTTTAGCCATAAAAAAAAAAATCTTTAATTTTTAAAAACATATTTAGTACATTTTTCATTTTTACCATGGGAAGCTTTGTTTTTTAAATATATATATATATATATATATATATATATATATATATATATTAAGATAGCTTTTTGACCTTGACCTGGTAATATTGTGGTTTCAAATGAAAGGAAGCAGAGTTTTGTGGCTAAAACCATACATGGGTATGATGAGTTACGCTTGATGCAGGCTGAAAAGATTAAAATAAAAGGTTAAAACGCTTGGCAGCAGCAGCTTTAGCTGAGTCAAGATAAACGGCGAAGCAAAACATTCTGTTTGCATTCAGATTGTACCAGAACATTCAGGCATCTGTGGTTAATGTCAACTCAAGCACTGACCCAACACAGCTCTAATTTTTAAAGCTTTTTGACTCTGAAATCTTTCCAGGGCTCTGTGACTTTCCTATATTTTCACCAAATTTTTACATCATCTAAAAAAAACCCACAAACTTTTTAAAGTTCCGCTCAAATCCTTTTTTGATCTATTGTGAAAGAGAGATCTTTTAATTATGATTATGCTATTTTTAAACCAAATTTGTTTGGAAGTGGATGCATCAGAATAGCCTGCACCCTGTCTAGTATATTTTCTTCGTAACAAATACAAAGTTTTTCCAAGTATATTTTTTCATCAGCCCCTAAATCACAACAATTTGAATAAAGAAATACTCAGAAATGCAATTTTTTATATATATATATATGTCTTAAATCATTAGAAAAATAATACAAGAACATGTAAAAAAACACATTTTCTGTCAGAGTGGATCTTTAATCTTCTCTCCTTTATAAACCTTATAATTACATATGCTTACCAATGAAGGCAGACAGTAAAATTATGAAGTTTGTGAGTCCTGACTGTAAAGTTTTTTAGGCATTTAAATAATTCACGCTAATTTTTAATTAATTTCTTTCTATAATTCTGCTGTTTCCGTTTATCAAATATTCCTTTAAAATATGCCACAGTTAAATGAAAATCTTCATAATTTACTTTTTTATTGTTTTGAGATCAGAACAAAACCCATTGAATGAGAGTATTTCATGTTATTAATTGCTGATTTTTCTGCCCTTAAAGGTTGAGTCATGTGACCAGCATCTGTTACCATAGTGACCCTGTCTGTCTCTCTCTGACTTTGCAGGCGAAGTTTACAATATCGAAGTGCGAGGATGAGATGAGCAGCAGCGTCACCTACATCATCGAATGTCACGGAGCGGGAGTGGTTAACCCCAATCTGTAGCTGAACGCTCTCACGAACGCGCCGCCTGTGAATGCACTGAAAACACTATCGGACTGGTAGCTGCTCCCACTCTCTTAGCTTCTGTCTCTCAGGGTTTTTCCTTAAAAATGCTGTAATAAGTAAATAAAATTAAAAAATCTCAATGTTCACGAGCATTTTTGTCTGTTATTAACTAACTCAAAAGATTCTGTTTTTTTTTTTGTTTTTTTTTTGGCTTATGTTGTTGCTTTAAATCGATTTCGATAATCTTGAATCTTGCATGTAGACCAGTGTTGCTTCAAAGAGACCTGGATCTGCAGCTGAATTCTGGGATATGTAGTTTCTTTGTTTCAGTGAAGCAGTTGTTCCTGCAGGATTTAAAAACAAAAGCTGTCGTGGATCTGGAGCAGGCCCCTCCTGCGTCCCCCGCCTTGTTTCCGTGGCGTCATGGGTTCGGTGTCGTCTGTCGAGCCGCTTTCATTCACCTGCTTCGGGGTACAGCGTGTGCCGCTGAAGTGGCGCTCAGACCTGCGTGTGTGTTGAAACCCGAGGACGCTGTAAGCTCACACCTCTGTCCCTTCCGAGACCGGCAGTAACTCGAGCCGGGGTCACCTGACACCTCACCGGCTCTGCGGCGTCCTCGCAGTCTGCTCGCCGCCCTTCAGCATGGCGGACACTGGGGGCTGGACACAGCACCAGAACGACCCCCGCATCCCCCAAGCAGGACCGACCCCAAACCGCGTGTGGATCTCTCTGATCGCAGGTGAGAGGGACATCATCAATTGGGAGTTTCAGACAGATGAGGATTAGTAACAGAATCTGATCATGATCGGAGCGGATCATCTCACCTGCTGTGAAGGACAGATAGAAGAGAATTATAACTGTCATTTTAACAGCGGAGGAAACTTGCTGAAGCTGCAGAAACGTCTCCAGATCAAAGCTTGATCTGTAATCTCACCTGCGAGGCCTTCTGGTGTGAAATCATTCAATCCTGAGGACGTGATCTTGACATTTACAGAATTAGACTCCATCTTTTCTAATCAGCGTAAGCAAAGGACAGCTATGCCAGCAAGTCTGTTCAGGTAAAACTTCAAGGAGGTGGACTACAAATATACTTTCACATCATCAGTCTACATGACTAGTTTAAATACTGGTGCTTCACAATGATAAAAACTGAGATATTTCTAAAAACGTGATGTTATCAGCTGTAAATCTCCCCTAGGAACAGGTTTCCTTTGATCAGATGCAATCAGACACAGATTTATTGACAGGAATTTGGGTTTCTTTTTTAAATCATTTTCTAATCTAAAATGTAATGTAATTTCTAGTTAGAATGTGTGTGTTTTTTTTAAGGAATAGAGTTCATTTTTCCTTTGTTTTACACATAAATTCTTTCTGCACTAGCAGCTTTTGTTAAATGACATTTAATGAAATAATCTTTCTTTGCTCAAGTAAAACACCAACACATCTTTGTGTTTTTATGACTAGATCACAGCTGGTGTTGGGATGCACGGCAGCACTTAACATCTTTACTTTGATATATTTATAGTAGGAGGCACAAAGTTGTCATTATTTTAAGGAAAAACGCGCTGAATCTATTGTTATTGCTGTGCTCGACACAAAGATACTTATTGTATATTTATGTATTTTATTAAAAAAAAGATTTGTCATTTTTTTAACCTTCTTACTTTTGGTAGAAACGTATTTAGGACCTAAATGTTGCTTGTTAATTTAATGTGCTTTTATTATTATTCATTTAATTTGCATAAAAATTCTTGGTATAATAAA
>NC_050522.1:20758691-20764473 GCF_002922805.2 Oryzias melastigma | reverse complement strand
CCAGCAGAGAAGGCCTTGCAGGCCCTGACGGCCCGCCACTGTACAAATGTAAGTTTTGAATATGTGATAAGTAGAAAAATGTCAAAAAAAAATCTTAAAAAACAGCTTAGGAGTTTTTTTAAAATAATGTTATGTTTTACTGCGCACTTGATGTGTTAATTTAGAAAATTGAAGTGGACTTTTGTCAATAAAGTTTTAAACCTTTTAAGTGAGAAATCAAATACATCCTCCAGATTTATTTTTTATTTCTTATTATGAAATCATTGTTTGCGGATTTCTGCTCAGCGGACCGTGAAAGCAGCACAAGCTGATTGGCTGCTGTTGCCATCAGAGCTACCCGCGTTGTCATGGTGATGTGTCTTAAGGAGGGATTAGGTCAATCAGAGTTTCAGATTCTCGTAGCGTCGCCAAACCCGCGCGGGCTTTAACATGGCAACCCGTTAAAGTTTTCCGACGAAAGAAGAAAGAACAAGAGAAGGAACCCGGTGGATATTTCTACGCTGCGCACGAAGAAAAGCTGCAGACATTGATATGAAGCTTTGGGCGGGTTTTCATTTTAACTTTATGAGCGCTCGGTTCGAGCGCGAGCCAGTGTGCTAACAGCTAACGAGAAGCTAGCTGTTTGAAAAGTTTACCGAAACCGAGCAGGAATTAGACGGGCCCATGACGGGAGAAGGCGTGAAGCACTCCCCGGTCCTGTCCACCCTGTTTAGAATGATGGACGACAGCGAACTGCAAGGAGCCTCTGAGTTTATCAAAGGTAATTTAAGTTTTAAAACACGCTTTTATGACGAACTTAATTAATTACGCCACAAAAGTTTACCGAACAAAGACGAAATAGTTAGTTATAACTTAAAAATTGAATTGATAAAAGTAAAGCGACTCAAACAAAACAAACTTATAGTTTAATAAATATACTTTTAAAGATTCAGACTAAAGTTTTAGTGTTAATGTTCGAGGGCAGTGTCATCATTTAAGCATTTGCTGAGTCCACTCGACAGGTTCTTTAATAAGACCGTCCTGTCAGTGGTGACCCTGACTAACGCCTGTGGCTTTAGTTGTTTATCTCTCGTTCCTAGTTTAGTCATGATAATAACAGCACTTGTTTAGTGGTGGATGCTTCACTAACCAGTTTCAACCTGGTGGAAAGTTTTTGCTCAACTAAGTTATGTTGTTACATTTTTGTGTTTCTGTTTTTCAACGGGGAAGAAGACTGAAATAGGTTCACAAACAAAAAATTAGCGTTAAATCTCGTGCAAATGTATTTTTTGAGCCATTGTAGCTTAAACTTTATTGTAGGTTTAATAGTTTTTTCTTTCCAATAATAATATTAATTAATAATAATAATAAAATACATACATCTAAATAACTGCAGGTCCTAAAATATCCTAAATTATCTGTCCTACAAAATATTCTATAAACTCAAACATTTTAAAAGTTTTTTATATGACATGTTACCATCAATTACTTTATAAGTACTTAAGCATATTTTTGTGGTGTAAAATAGTCTAGATTGGCTGTTATTTTACACAAAAGCAAATATAGATAACAGAGTGATGCTACACACTTCTCAAAGTTGCCAAAGAATGTAACCTTCATGCCTTTTTTGGAAAACTGAAGAACTATGTCAGGTCACGCTTTTCCTGATCTACATCTCCATATAACAGGAAATGGGTCATGAAATCTGAATGTTTATAAGATAAACTCTCTAAAAATATGAGTTAATTCAGGTTAACATAAACATAATTTACAGCAGTAGAAGGAAAATTAAAGACACACTCCAATGAAAAGTGTGTTTGTGACATTTTTGTGATAATAAAAAGTTGCATTTCTTAGTATTTCTTTATTCATATTGTTGTGAATCAGGAGCAGCTTTATTGTGACATAAAAAATGTGCAAGCTCCTTGCTCAGCTCCATTCTGACGCATCGTTACAGACGACTAGATCCATGTACATCTTTGTTTTCCTCGCCTGAGCCGGCATCTGGCTAAGAACTGTACAGCTGAGCGGCTCCTATATTGCTCACCATTTTGGTCGCATCGCTAATGTTAGGTTGGGGGTGTGAGGGGCTGTAAGCTAGTGGGAGAGCGTGTAAACAAAGTATTACTCTGGCTTATTTGGGGGCTACGGTCCCTCCCACAAATCGGAGGGTAAATTTCAAATGAATTGCAGCTCTTAAAATACTATGTTCTTAAATAAGTCCTCAAGAACCTCAACCCCGCCTGTTTTCCAGTTCTCCTTGACCAGCTTGCTGCTGATTAGCTGACTCGAGTGATTCCATATCCCGATTGACTGAACACACCTGATTTACGTTGTCAGCATCATGCAGTCCAGGGAGAGCTGGGAAACAGGCAGGGCTGAGGCTCTTGAGGACCAGAAAATGACAGGTTTTTGATTTTGGATGGAAATGGTATAACTATAATTAAAAGACCAGTGGGAGTCATTTTAAAATAGATCAAAAGATGATTGGAGTGGGACTTTAATGCAACTTTTTAGAGTTTTTAATTTTTTTCAATCTTGATTGCACATAAGTTATATGATTATCTGAACCCGTTTGTTTTGTACTTGATAATTTATAACCGAGAAGGACAACTGCTGTTAATACTGAACCCAATGGCAACTTGAGAAATCAAACGTTCAACAAATATCAGTGTGTGCTAAAGTGAGTCAACTTTTCCAGGACTCAAACCAGCATCAAATCAGATCAGAGTTATTACATCAAATGTTCTCAATAAAGTGGTTTGTTTTTAGTGTTAAATTTCATCTGCCATCCCTTAGTAAACCCCTCAAAAAATTAGGTTGTCAAAACAAGTGTGAGGATAGCCACACATACTCTCAATCTAAAAGATGTTTCCACCTCAGAAAGACTGATGTCTGATTCAGTGTTTAGCTGTTTATGAAGTTTTGAACTTAAATAATTTGTCCTAAATCAACATTTAGAGAAAATAAACTAAAATAGTCTTTTTTTGGTCAGAAAAGTTGTATTTACTGTGTCAGAGAAATGTCATCAGCTCAAGAAGTGATGTGAATTCACCCTTTAACACCTGAGGCGTCACCGGTGACACTTAAACACAACATTTTTAACATACTGTAACTTTTCAACCGTAATCCAGCAGATTCTGAAGGAGAAAAGCGGCTTGCGCCGCTTTTAAAAATTGCAGTAAATGAAAGAACATAAACACTGGAGCTTCAGTGTTATAGGGTTAATGCTTAGAATGAACCAAGTCATCTTTATCTGCCACAGACTTTAACACTTAAGCTCTTCTACAGTGAATGCATGATATTTATCTCCAGCTGTTACACCCAGTCGTGCATGACTTCACCCATGTGCACAAAGGAAACTTTCCTTTTCTTTTTAATGTGGTGATCTGTCTGTTCTTAAAAATTCAATCGTATCTTAAAATACTCTCATTATGTAACAAGCTGATCTTCCGAGACCTGAGTCGCACCTTAAATCCAGCAGCAGTTTCTCACAAAACCGTGGTCCGTCATTGTTTGCAATCTTCATAGCCAGTAAACGTAACAGCGCTGTTTTTGCTCTGCAGGTAAAACTCAGAACCTTCATCAAATGATGATAAGTGGATTAATTAATAAATCTCAATGTGATTCCCTTCACAGACCGACTGTACTTTGCCACGTTACGAAGCAAACCCAAAAGCACAGCAAACACGCACTACTTCTGCACGGACGACGAGTTTCTCTACGAAAAGTAAGTGCACTACTCCGCTAATGTGTGACTGCCACACTCATGCAAGTCGGCAAATGCTGGCTAAACAAGTAATTGCTAAGTCAGGAAGTTCACATCAGACAAGCCCTCCTATCAGATCTACTCATCCTGCATGAGAAACCTTTAGTTTGATATGTGAGACCCTCCAGTCAGAAGCAGCTGGACCTCCTTTCTCTGGGTTCTCAGTGATGCTTCGTCAACCATCGATCGATTGTTTGTGTCTGTAACTCATTTTCTAGTTTACATAAAGGAGAAACGGGTAATGATATCCATTTATCACCGTTAATATTTGAGGTATATGATTTATTCAATATAACATTTATGCATAAAAGTCTTTAAAAAAAAGTTTGCTCTCTAACATTTCACACTAACACTTCTAAAATTAAATTAATTTATTTTGTCATCTTTTGATAACTTTCATTTTTGACATGTTTTAAATTCCATTTACGTCAACTGAAACTCGGCTCTGTAGCGCAATTCACACTTTGCATCATGTGTTTGCTCTGCTTATGTTGCACATTGACCACCGTGACCATAAACCCAAGTGTGAACGTGTCTGCAGCGCTTCACAAAGGTGAATTTATCAGTTGTTGGTTTGAACTGAAGACTCTTTTTATGGGAAGAGAAGCAGAGATAACATTAGGTTGTTTTAAATTGAACTGTACATCTTACTCCACCCATCCTTTACTCTAAATTATGATGCGTTTGTTGAGCGTCTGAAATTTGGATGTTCAAAACCTGTCTGTTTAAAATCCCCTTCAACACTAACTCCATGAGTTCCACATTTATGGCTGGATTTCTGCTTTTCTGTGGTGCTTAAAAATCTAACATTAAAGCATGATTTTCTGTTTAAAGAGCTTAAGAGGATTTTATATTTCTTAACAATCGGCTTCTGTTTCTTTGTTGCTGTAAATTTGTCCTTTTTTTTTTTTGAAAATCAACAGTTTGGTGATGAACAGAAGATTCAGTTCTGATCAGTCAGAAACATCATTTTGATTGTTTATTTTGTTTCTGTTTTTTGTGATAAAGGTTTTGAGGCAGGAAACAGGAGTGGAATTTTGCTGCAACTTTCACTCCCTTCACTAACTTTCCATTTTAGCTGTGGCAGACCTGAGAGCTGTAACCTTTTCCTGTGTTCTTCCACAGCTTTTATGCAGACTTTGGGCCTCTGAACTTGGCCATGCTCTACAGATACTGCTGCAAGCTGAACAAGAAACTAAAAGTGAGTTTCTGCTGACACGACTCTCCCTTTGCTGGAATGTCCTGAATGCATTAGGACATATGTGACATGATGTAAGCGCTCATTCATTCTGTCACTTTCAAGCACAGCAGGTTTGCTCCGTCACTCTGAAGATGCACTTTGTCTTTCCTGCCTGAAAACGTGCGTCCTGTGTTTTGTGTTTTGCTTGTTGCCATGCTGATAGCATTCCTCTCTCAGGCCGCTGATGGTAATGACAGCGGGACGGCCTGCTGGGCTGGATTCTACAAGAATGTCTAGAGACTATGACCATATTTTTTTCTCAGTTAATGTTTGAAATCCTTCAAGTTTTGAGTGAAGTGCTTGAAATTAATAAGCAAGAAGATTCATTTAAAGAGGCTGGAAACCAAGAAAAAGAAGTTGGATTTAATTGGGATATGTGCAACTGTGTTAGAAGTAATTTTGGACTGCACCTGCACACGAGTCTACAAACTTTTCCTTGTGATGTACTAAAAGGATTTGCTGTGTAGACAATTGCTATAGAGGTGAAGGACAGGAAAAGCTCAGAAAAGAACTAAAAACTTTTTTTATTTATTTATTTAAATGTCCATGTATTTAATTCATTTGCATATCTAGTTATTTTTTACACGTCAGTCTTTTTGGTTTCAGTGTAGTTCAGAAATTATAATCCAAAATCCAGAAGTTGTTAAAAGTGTTCCTTTATTTTTCCACTGTGAACTGCAGAAGTGGTTCTGTGATGGAGTCTGGTCTCCAGGGTTGTTTGGACTGTCGCTCACAGTAAATGATGTGGTTAGCAGCCACTCTCTAATGAATAAATGCAGCCGGCTGATGGTTGA
>NC_050522.1:20754899-20758576 GCF_002922805.2 Oryzias melastigma | reverse complement strand
GTTGTTTTGACTGTCGCTCACAGTAAATGATGTGGTTAGCAGCCACTCTATAATGAATAAATGCAGCCGGCTGATGGTTGAACAGACCTCTGAGAATCCACAGCTCGCCGTTTCCTCTGACGCAGCAGCTCTCACTGCACTTCTAGTTTAGCTCAATTTGACAGGAGGTGGTTTAATGACCAACTTAGCAATCGTTTAAATCAACCATAGAGGAGAAGGCCATATGCTGTCGTCAGCAGATTCTTGATGTTCTGAAGGTCAAAAGTTTTTTGTCTGGAAAGAGATTTCCTCTTTTGGTTTGGTATTTTTCTGATTTATCAACTGTGGTCTTAAAGTGTTTTTGTTTGTTGTGTGCAGTCATTCACTCTGACCAGAAAGAGGATAGTTCATTACACCAGCTTTGACCAGAGGAAGAGGTCCAATGCGGCTGTGCTGATCGGAGGCTACGCGGTGAGTGAATTTATTCTCATTCTAACTTCTGTTGGAAAACACTTTTCTGAAATATTTCTTGGGTTTCTCCTTGGTCTTTAATCTAGGGATGTTTTTTTTTTACTTCCTGGTCTTTACTTTAAACTTGGTGGTATTTGGAGTCTAAATACTCTGTGGCTTCATCATGATCTTCTTGAATTTTAAGATGTTTATGTGATGAGAGGCCTCAGTAAAACGGTGTTTAAAATGTTTTTGTCTCCAAAAGAAGGCATAGATGTATGTGGGCTGGCAGGATCAGTCTTGTTAGACTGCTGTATAGAGACTGACGCAGCTGGGAGTGTTTTTCCGAGGAGGAAACTCTCAGACATAACACTGGCTGCTTGTTTCAGTAAACAGAGTTCACACTGATGTTTGGGAGTAATCTGACTTGATACTGGATGAAAATGCAGTACAAGAAGACCCCTTCTGCTTTAAGAAACAACAATCAAGTTAGCTTGTTTACTTGAAGGATTTCTTTTTCACTTGTATAGTTAAAAGTTGGTAGTGTTTTTAAAAGATTGAAATGTACCTCATTCAGATTTGACCTGCCAGAATTTTGCTCTGAGGTTCTAAAAAAATAAAAAGTTCAGTATGTTTTTTTTTTTTGAAAAAGGGGCCTCACATGATTCATTACAGATTGTGAAACATTGTCCACGTATAATCCTACCCATTTATTTTTGTTATTTATTTGTTATTTAAAGTTATGAATGACAATTCCTTTTAATAGGAAACTCTTAGTAGTTGCAATCCCGTGATTGGACGTCTTTGTTTGCGTCACACCCACATAAAAAATCAAAGACAGAGAGCACAACAGGAAGAGAGACTGAACAAATTAGTCAAATATTTATTAACTTCCTAATTAATTTCATACCTTTTTACTAACATAACCATGTTTATATCTTTGGTTTATAATCAATACTTATGTTACTCTCAGTGCTTCATCTGTTTATTCATTTATTTATTTATGATCTATATCTTTTGCCTTTAGTTTGAATACAGTAATTCTCCCCAGTGGTCTAGTGGTTGAGTGTCTGCCTTGAGACTGGGAGTTCTGGGTTCTTGAATCAATGAATGATGCTTAAATTATTTATATAGCACTTTACAACTCCCTCAGAGTATCAAAATGCCTTAAAGAAAGACAATATTTTTTTAAATTGGGCAAATTAAGAGAAAAAATTAAAAAAACAGCATCAAAGTACAAACAGCCAATAAATAAATAAAGACGGATAAGAATTCTGTGAAACAAGTAAAAGAAAACAAAATGCCAACAATTTCTGAGTATTGAAAGGCATTCTAAAAAGGTAAGGTCTTATTTTACACCTAAAAAGGTTTAGGTCTGAAATGAACATTTTTATTCTTGTCCACAGTTGGGTCATACTAAAGGCTCAGCAGTTAGGGTTGTTTTTTTTATTTTTGGAGGGTCACAATGCTGTTATTAAACTACAAAAAACAAAATCAACAAACAGTTGAACTGAGGGGGTCAAACCACCTATATTGTGACTGCAGATCACTCATAGTTTTTGAGCTCAACCCTCTTCTGACGAGCAAAGATTCTTGTCAGAAGTTTAAGTTAAGTTCACTCTTGCATCTATTCTGTGGGTTAAAGGGACAAATGTAAAAATCAGCTTTTGGGAAAGCTGTAGGAGTCTCCCTGTTATCTGCTTGTTTCTGAGAAAGTGGGAGGAGAAAACCAAGGCAAGCATAAACTCAGACTTTTTCTGGGAACCTGAGCAGACAAAATAAACTGGAATGATCACGGCGTGTGAATGTTATGGAAGTGCAGCCATGAGGAAGCCGACCCGACCGACCCGCTGTGTTATTGAGACGTACACTCTCCTGCTGTGGATAGTCCTGAATATTTAAAGTTGAAGGAGCTAAAAACAAAAGTGGATTGTGTGGACAAAGAAGCACTCAGACACTCAGACCCACTGACACACTAAAGACTCACAACAATCGGGATTCTTATGTCCACAGAGCGACGCCCACGGCTCTTTTAGACTCTCACCACAAGTGAAGGCTTTAAGCCTGCATTTCTGCTTGTTTTATATATTTTTTTATATTCGTTTACATTTTCTTAAAAGTCTGCATTTTTAATTGTTTGTGGAATTCAGTTTCCTGCAGCTGAAGTTTCAGTTCCTATTTTTTTTTTTTTTGAGAACCAATCTACATCTGTTCTTATACTTTCTGACTGATTGGACTTTTATTCCCCAAATAATTGGGTTAAAATAAATGTATAATGGATGTAATATTTGTGTTGCAGGTGATCTATCTGAAGAAAACCCCACAAGAAGCCTACAGAGCTCTGACCTCTGGTTCCAACGCCTCCTACCTGCCTTTCAGGTAAATGTCCTCAGCTCTGCAACAATGATGCTGCAGGTTTCTGCAAACAGATGGTGTGTTTGTTACTTCTGACAAAACTCTGAAAACTAATAGAATTGTCTCCCTTCTCATCCATTTGGAGAGTCTCCACTGTTGCCTAACTGCATGCTCAGTATCAGTATGGGGATTACACTGAAAACTCTTCCATGTAATCTGTTAGTCACTGACATGGGCTATTATTAAACACTTTGACCTTATTGGGATGATCTGAACGGCGTCAGACTGAGACAGTTAAATTGATCTACCTGGAAACATTTTAGATGACTTTGAAAAGAGCTTTTTTTGTTAGCTTTCTGTTGCACTGAGACCATTTCTGTTGTGATTTCATAAATCTGTGTCCTCAAGTCCTCTGTGAAAGTGTATTTTAAAAAATATTGCTAGAAGTGATCTCAGGTTGGCTTTTGTTGTTTCAAATTTAAATTTGTGTCCTTTTTGTGGTTTTATTTCTTCTATGATTCAAAAATTGTTGTGTATCAAGCTCCTAAAAGTGTCCTTGTTTGCCTTTTTCCTTCTACTCCAATAACATGAACTCATCGTGTTTCATTAGTCTGTTATATTGACTGATGTGCTTTGAAAGGAGGCTCTAGAGAATTTATTTAGCTGTTGATAATTATTCTGAGACTTCATGTCCTGTTGTGAGGATAGCCAATAAGCTGTTGCATGTGCTGTTTGCTTAGCTGAACACACTAATGGATAACATTAATAATCCACCAGCAGCTGACAATCAGCTACAGTGCAAGATGACCATGACTGCACAAGGACAACAAAACCAAACACAAAAACATGGTACTCTAGAAGCTTGCAGGACACAGAGCTGTCATAATGAGCTT
>NC_050522.1:20743615-20754838 GCF_002922805.2 Oryzias melastigma | reverse complement strand
GCGGCCCGGTGGTTGGGGACCACTGCCTCAAACCACTCGAGCGTCAAATGTCTCACTTTTCTGTGGAGGAAATTACTCAGAGTAATTATCAAACCTTTAACATTTCTCAGTTTCCATCATTTGTCGTCGTGCCCTCAGTATGTACAGAACACATGTAAATTTGTGATGAAAGGAAGCTGGCTTTGATTCAATCACACATGAATTAATTACGCCTTCTGGGTGCACCTGGGACAGGTGGAATAAATTTGGTTTGAAGCTCGAGTTTGCCGTTTTCATCACTGACACTGTGCAGAAAAGGCTTTTGTTGCCCCCGGGGCTGAGCGCTTACATAACAGCAGAGCGTGCTGTTGAAAGGAGGAGGACTTTGTTCTTCTGTCATTCTCACGAGGAGCTCTGAGCTCTGTTCAGGCTGCACCGGGATTAACCTGGATGTTAGAGGCCACGTCTGCCCAGGGAAGCTCTAATGAGGCATTCACTGACTGCTGGTCTATGCTGCTTCTTTAGATCTTTTTGTGATTTTGGAAGTAAATCAGTGCCTTCTTACCGTACTTTTTTTCTTTTATACAGTTGAGCAACTGACGCTTATTCTGCAAAATTAGCTTTAATGGATCCATAAACCCACTCAGGATGAAGTGTGGGCAGCTCTGAATGTAATAGCTGTGATGTGAGCAGTGTTTGGAACGGCTCTGAACCGGTCCTGAAAGCACGCTGACCCCCTCCGTCTGATGTGTTCCAGACAGGAAGCCATTTGGGATAAACGGCTGCTGCTTCCGCATCATGTAGAGACATTTCTGGGTTCAGCGAGTCCGCAGCACTGCTGTGATAACGAGGCACATCATTCCCTCTCTAAACATGACCAAACCTGCTGCTTTCAATAAACTCTCTTAGAACCAGCCCAGAACAGTGGCACTTTGTGTGGGCGGAGCCCATGTTCTGCTTCGAAGATTTATCTGGTTTAACCTCTTGCAGTCTGGCTCCATGTGTGGTCTGTGGCGAGGCTTTACTGTCCGTTACAGTCCAGTAACTGATAATTACATGACAAGGTTTCTGGTATGATGTCTGAACATTCACTTGGAGCATATAAATTATGTTTGTGATTAATGAAGAAACATTTCAAAAGTAATCAATGTACTTATTTTTTTTCTTCTGTATGGTTTATGTTAACTTGCCCTTCTCTTCTATTCAGGGATGCCTCCTTTGGGAATTGCACCTATGATCTTACAGTGCTACACTGTCTGCAAGGCATTAAAAAGGTGAGTTTTAATTCTCAAAATAGGACGATCTACTCTCAAGCTAAATAACAAAATAATCTAAGAAATAAATTATAGACCCACTCTGATGAAAATTGTGTTGTTGGTGTTGTATATATTAAGAAAATGAAGCCTATAATTGCATTTCTGAGAATTTTTTTATTCAAATTGTTGTGAATTAGGAGCAGATGCTAAAAAACTGTTTGAAAAAGAGCTTATTAGTTATGTGGAAAATACCCTGGACAGGCCACAAGCTCCCTGCTCTGCTCCATTCTGATTCATCCACTTGTTAGACCTCTAGATCCTTGGATGTCTTTGTTTACCTTGTCTGAGCTGGAATTAGGTCAAAACTCTATAGCTGGATAGCTCCAATATTGCTCGCCGTTTTAGTTGCACCAGTAAGGACAGGTTAGGGTTGTGAGGGGCTTCTATCTAGCATGGGAGCATGTAAACGGAGAGCTCTCAGGAACATGAAGAGTAAAGGGGGGGTGGAGTTGTTCTGCTTTAATGATCCAAAATAACTCAGAGACTTATTTTTTTAATTAGTTCCCTCATCTCTGCAGAAACCACATGTCCATCAAAGGACAATGTTTTTTTTTTTGTGGCTATAAACGACATGATACTAATAATCAAAAGATCAATGGGTAAACCTTTTGGAGTGGGAGTTTAATGTTTGTGATGATTGATGACTTGTTACATTTCTTTTTATTTTCCCTGGACCTCTGAATATTTACAGCTTCATAGCTTTATTTCAGTAGCTCTGTCTTTATTTTACTCTGAAAAATGAAGCCAAATCCTGTTGGTCAAATATTAACAGAACCTCAAATATATAATGAAATTTAATAAAGACTTAATTGCATTGGTTCTGGGGTATTTGTAGTTCAAGTTCTGTTCATAAATTGGTACAGAAATGCACAAGGTGCAGCTGGAACTGCACTGTTGCTATAGTAACTACTGTACACAGTCAGCTTGTCCTCCCATTAGTGATGTATGCAGACTACAGCTGAGTAACAGGTCTGTTTGCACTTTTTGCAGATGCTAAATAAATTCCATGTATTACAGCACATCTTCACTTGTCCCCAGCAGCTGTTTAAAATATCTATTAAAAAGAGAGTTCCATTATTGTTGGTTTTTATTGTACCAAGACTTGTGCAGGAACTATTAAGACAGTGTGCATGAACTGCTTGCACATCTGTACATAGATACTTAAATATCTATATTTTTAGTTATGTAGTTTATTGTTGTTGTTGGGGGGAAATGAGCTATTTTCTTAAATCCAGAAGTCTGTGACAGCAGAAGGCTCCCGTCCTAACCACAGTCCGGTGAGACATTTTAGCTCCAGTGGAAAATTCAGCAAACGACATTAGGCGGAAATGAAAATGTCTGAGAGTCCAGATGAAGCAGGAGGCAGACTGGAAGCTGAGAGTTCACTTGTTTCAGCAGATTAGTGTTGCGTAACCGCTGAGAGTGTTGAGCCGGACAAGGATCTGTTGTACTGTAGGAGAGTGACAGCAGCCAATCAGGGAGCAGCAGCTCTGTCTGTGTGTGCACGCACGCTAATCTGCCCGCATCGATCAGAGCGGAGCAACAAACGGTCCCTCTGTATGTTTCCATAAACCATATAATCTGTCTGAATCGAGTCTAAAAGAGATTTAAATGCACCATCACTGTCAGGGTGACGTAAGAGTCTGGTGCAGGTGATGCTCTCTGACTGACGGGACCAGCTGAAAACAGCAGTTTTTTCTTCTTTTTGTTGGCAAGCTCAATAGCTCTCAGTGTAGACGCTTTAGCTAACCACTTTTATACCTTTAGATTACTGCAGGTCTACATTTTTACTGCAGTACTTTCTTGTGTGGGGGAAATCTTGAAAAAATCATTATTTCAAATGTTTGTTTTATATTTTGCGGGTTCAAAAAAAATATGTCATTCAGAAAAAAAGAAATGTACTCAAAAATAAAAGTTTTTTTTTTAAGCAATAAAAGTTTTTTTTTAGTTTTTAGGATCAAGTTTTCTTTTTTCTTGAACCTGAATTTCATTTTTGTCTAGGCTCTGCAGCACGGCTTCTTCGACTTTGAGACGTTTGACGTGAACGAGTACGAACACTATGAGGTAAAGAAATTTTCTTTTTTTTTTTTTTTTGAAGGAGTTTTTAAAGTTTGAGTATTAAGTAATTGAAAAGGAGAAATTTAGTTAATTTTTTTTAAGTTGAAGCTACTAAAAGTTTGCATGAAATACATTTACAGGTGATTTAGCCTCAAAGTTCAGATATTTTTCTGTTTGTTCTGATGTTTGCAGTCATCAGGCATTTTCCTTTGTCCCCTGAAGTACTTTGACTTTTCTTCTTTTCATTTATTTTTTTTGTTTTGTTAGCGTGTGGAGAATGGAGATCTGAACTGGATTGTCCCGGGGAAGTTCCTGGCCTTCAGTGGACCTCATCCTAAAACTAAGATAGAAAATGGTGAGGAAGCAAGTTCTGCTCTTTTCTTCCAGAGTAACCTAACAATCCCTAAAAAATAGGATTTTTGACTTGTTAGTTGAAGTGAATTGTTGCCACTGATTTAAAGTACAGCAGTGATGATGCTATCCCAAAATTTGGTACATCAGAGGAGGGATGACTCAGGCGGTGCCAACAACAAGCGTCACCATAACCTCCATGTCCCGGTAGCCACTGGACTCAACGGTTCATCCCCATGTAAATTAGGCTCAAGCAAAAATTCTGAATTTAAACTGTAAAATGAAGACAGAAAGAGAGAAAAATAAATGTCAAAAAACACAAAAACTGAAAATGCAAAACAGCAGCTGTTGCAAACAAACTTTTTTTTTTTTTTTAACTTGGTAAGATTTTTTTAGTCTTAAGTTTTTAATATTTCTTCAAATATATTTTTTTCCAAATTGACTTTTTTTTTCAATATTTCTTTGTAACGTACAATATATTTTTGGGGATTTGACGTGTTTTCAGTGTTTTTTGTTGTTGTTGTTTTTTTTGTTTAAATTCACAATGATTATTTTAAAATGTACAATCAAGTTTTTCAGTCACTTTATGCTGATTCTGATTTGATCCCATTCATAGAGCTGTGATTCTCTTTTCTATTCACTCACTGATTCATACACTCCATCAGTATCTTTGGATCATTTCTAATAGAATTGGCTAAGATTTTAGCTCATTCCATTCTAAAATATTACAAAGATGTCTTAGATCTGTCTGCTCTCAGTCGGGAGTTTTTACTTCTAGAACATCTCCATGCCCATCTCTGTCCCATAGTGGAGTCGGCTGACTAAACTTTATTCTAGGGAGTTTATCATTAACATTTCCTTATTTAATGTATCCTTAAACCTATTTTAATGCTTGATTGAATTATCAACAACATTCCTATTTAGAAATGTTACAGAAACTTATTTATTATTATCTAGATGTTTTTGTCAGAAGCTTTTAGGGAACCAGCTGCTTCCAGAATGAGTGTTTCTAGGATCTTTCTGTGCAGGAGGAAACTTGATTGGTTAAATGTGACTCTCCTGCTGTAATTGCTCCACCCACTGCAGGTTACCCTCTGCACGCCCCTGAGGCTTACTTTCCATATTTCCGAAAACACAACGTGACCACCATCGTCCGACTGAACAAGAAGATCTACGATGCCAAACGCTTCACCGACGCCGGCTTCGACCACTACGACCTCTTCTTTGTAGACGGAAGCACGCCTAATGACCTCATCGTACGCCGCTTCCTGCACATCAGTGAAAGCACTCGGGGCGCTGTGGCCGTCCACTGCAAAGGTGAGGAGCTTCTGCTCACCCTTCAGTTCCACTGACGGATGCAGTTACATGTACACCCAGCAGAGGGAGATGTGCTCCCACTGATGGATCAGAAAACCTGGCGGTCAATTCCAAGCCTCAAGGGCGGGTGTATGTTTTACAGATATCTTTATTCTATTCAGCTGATTTCCAGACACTAAGAACCTGTCAGACATGGAAATGCTGGAAATGACCCTGTCTACTTCAGCAGATGCTTCGACTGTCCGTCTGTAAAACCACTGTTTTGATGTTTTTCTTCTGGCTTGAATTGAAAAAAGAAAATCGATTAGGAAATATCACACTTCAACTGAATCATTTACTTCACTTAATAAATTAATTTAATCAAAACACATTGTCTATTAGAAATTGAGTTTGATTGTTCAGTTTATTGTCTGTGAATCTGAATTAAGATTTAAGTCTTGATTTTGGTCTTGAAATTGAAAATTTCTATTCAGTTTTTTTTCTTGCTGCTCTTGTAGTTGTTGTTGTTGCTTTAGTTCATTTATGTATTTAGTAAAACAAGTGTTGGAGCTATAGACCTTTATCCTTTGCCCTCTTTGTGCTTCAAGCAGTTTCATGTGTATTTTTACTCACTTATTTAACATAAAAAATGGATGAAATCTGAAAGTGTGCACTTGTTGGAGCAGGTTCTGGTGGGTTAAATGTCTGTATTACGTTGATGTCTTTCTTTTTTGGTTCATATCCAAACTAATGAGGGCAAACTTCTCCATAAAGATTTATATATCTACTTTTTTCTTGACTGACTTTTCTCCACTTCTCTCCAACAGCTGGCCTTGGCAGAACAGGCACTCTGATTGGCTGCTACCTTATGAAACATTACCGCTTCACAGCAGGTGAGGCCATCGCCTGGATCCGGATCTGCAGACCGGGCTCTGTAATCGGCCCGCAGCAGAACTTCCTGGATGAGTGAGTCTCGGCGTCTTGTTTCCCTGCTCCCAGTTCCCTGCAGCTAACTTTCTATTCACAGTTCCACTCGTTTTTTTCCCCGCATTTTTTGTTTCATTTTTTTGTGAAATTTTTCTATGCACTAATTTTTCCAGATGACATTATTTTGAAGTTAAATCATGGCATATTTCTCTTAAATAACTTCTAAATAATATGTCAGCTTAGAAAAGCAATATTTTCTGAAGGCTAATGTTGATAAATGCAAATATTAAAAAGTTATCAGTGTAAAGGCTTTAAAATTCCTCAGAAGTTAACGTAATACCTACTTTTTGGGTTCTTAACCCTACTGGTATAAAGTAACTTCACTTTGCTGTGACTTCTGGCAAGCAGCATTAAGAAACTGCCAGAAAAAGTACAAACTGGTTCATGTCTCTCTGCCTCTATAATATTTGAAAGTCTGCCATGCAGGTCAAGGCTCACGGACAAATGCAGTGAACAAAACTTATTGGTAAAGTAATTGTTGTTGCTCATAGCTTGTAAGAAATTGTGGTTTGTTGCTTCTAGACTGGCCTCTGTTCTTTAGGGACAAGTTTATAGAATATTTTTTTAAGATAAGAAGATGTGGAAATGCAATAGATTTTAAAACAGACAAATTCTCCTTTGAAGTTGATTTTTAGTCTTTAACCCCCTTTAGTCTTAACAACTCTGTCTGCTTCATGTTGTAATTGCTCTGTTTGTTTGTACTAGCAGTAATGAGTCATTATCACAATAGTATTGAAGGGTATAGGAAGTGGAGCCGTTTATCGAAACAATTGTGGATTATTTTCACTTTCCATTTAACTAATGGAGGTCTTTAATCTGTAGTTTCTATCGGCATTTTGAGCTTGTCTTCTGGGAAGTCCTAAACTCTGGGTTCCTGTGTTCCTACAAACAAAACAAAGTTTACCTTTTGCTTTGACCAGCTTCTAAATTTAACATTGTGTCGGAAAGTCCAAAAATCTGATTACTTTGGTTTGTCTTACAGAAAAAGTCAGTTTATACTAAGCATTAAAGGAAATGAATCAAAGGAAAGTGACTCATTTCAATGAAGATAACTGCTGCTCTGACACAACCTCTAAAAATAGAGCTGAATTTTTTTGTTTAAAAGCTGACGTGTTAAAACCGGAATCATGAAGCAGAAATCACGCTGGAGTCACAATCAAGGGGGAACCACCCTGAAGTGGCGCACTCGATTATCTTGGTATCCATTCTGTACCTGCGTTTGTGTTGGCTCCAACAGCACTGAAAGTTCTTTGAAACACCTGACAGCAACCTGGAAATTGGCACCTACAACTGGTTTTGTAATGAGAATCATGCTTAAGACTTGGCGTCTCAGCTTTCTCCTGGGACTAGGTGTTCCTGTTGGCTGGCGACTTTCATGCTGTTTCTGTTCAGATGTGGATGTGATGTGATGTGAGAAAAGAACAGAACTTGTAGTTCTTTTATTGCACAAACTGTGTTATTGAAAGGTTTCAGTCCGTTTTAGATCAGAATTTACTTTCAGTCTGATGCAGGTTGTGTATTGGATAATCTTTTTTTTTTTTTCTCCATAAACCTGCTTTGGTCGAGTTTGACTCATTTTTCCCCCTAACACAACATCCCAATCAGTCCATTGAAATATATTGATCTTTGAATCAATTTCAGTCATAAACTGACTGCAGCTTTGTGTGAACATTCAAAATCTACCAAAGGACCTCATCAAAGCATTGAGCGACTGTTCCAAGTGTGTCTGTTAATGTTGAGGTTCTAACTGCGGCTGCTCTCCTGTGCAGAACGCTCATTCTTTGTTTTTGTGCCGACAGGAAGCAGGGGGCGCTGTGGTCGCAGGGCGACAGCCAGCGCTCTCAGAAGATGAAGCTGGAAGACAAAGGAATGCCCCACCTCATCACCAGCATGGATGAACTGTCGCTAAACTCCACCCGCCAAAGCAACATGAACAGATCGCAGAGCTCCGACCATCTGCAGGAGGTCAAACAAAAGCACAAACGCACAGCATCACCCAAACCAACGTGACTTTGTCTGGAGCCTCAACCTTGTTGTTTTTTTAAAACGTATCCAATGTTTGTTCTGGTTTATATGCTTTAACTGTAGCATAAAGAACATGCTAACGAGTCAACTAAACTCTATTGCTTGAGTTTTGGTAAACTTTACTCCACACCAGAACAGGTCCGTGATCCTGAGTGTGTTTTCCCCCAGAATGACCTCACAGACGGCGGCTCAGGTCTAACGCAGGGAGACAAACTAAGAGCGCTGAAGAGCCGACGAGCTACTCGCCTATCAGCCACCGGGCCACAAAGGTACCAGCACCTCCTTATTGACACATTTTCACATCACTTCAGTTTATTCTGCAGAATTCCCATAGTTTCCACGTGAAGAGTTTCGTGAAGTTTAATTTAGCCGCATTATTCCTGCATCCCGTAATGATGTGGATTATCTTTGTACAGATTGTCTTAAATTTCCTTCAAATTTGTATTTTAAAAGTTCAAAATGTCCTAGATTTATTGTCCTTAATGTTTTGATCAATAAAGTTGCATTGATTGTGAACGTTTTTTGCCTCAGGCTGGAGGAGGCGAGGCTCTCGGGTCACTCCGCTTCACAGCCGCTCAGGTATCATTTTCACCTCTTTTGATCGTAAAACAGCATCCTGATGAAAGCCTCCTCTGATCCGGTCGTCTCTGTTTTCAGACTGTCCATGGGTGGAGGTCAGGGCTCCGTCTCCCCCCTCAAGTCTTCCAAATTCTCAGCATCCTCCTCCTCGCCTGCAGCAAAGAGAATCGGAAGGCTCTCCTCTCCACCAGCAGTTAACCCGAGGAGGTCAGAGCTCTTGTCTGGTTGCTGCGCGCCTTCATCCTTTCGTTCTCGCCTGTTTCTCTTCCTCCTCATCATCTGATCCTCTTCTTCAGTGTGACCTTTGCCAGTCTTCCATATAGCTGTTGGTACCGGACTACAACATGCTTTTTAGTTGTACTGCACAAATCCTTTCCTCTGTCCCCTCTAATCCACACCTTCAGCTTTTGATTTCAATTATTTAAAGCTTCTTCTGAATCTGGTTTGCTGCCCGTTTTCATCACCTTTGTTCTGCTTTTGTTTGAGCTTAAAAGTTTTTGTTTGATTTGTTTGGGAGAACCTTCCGAGTTAGACCTGTAAAAATAGATAAGACTGCAGATTTTTCTTTATGATTCAGTCAAAGCTATTCCAAACTGTCTGAACCAGTTTGAATTCACTTTGAGTAATATTAAAGTTGCTTGAATCCACTTTTTTTAAGATGATCATTAAATTAATGAACTTCTATTGGTTTAGTTTCGGTCTGAGGTTCCGTTCCTGTGTTCTCAGCCTCATGTGTGTCATGATGATCATGTATGTCGTATGTGCTCCTCCACCCCCACCCCCCGCTGACTTCAGCTCAGCTCTCAGCTCGCGATTGGCCAGTTCTCTGAGCGATCTGTACGCCGCCGATATGGAGGAGGACAGAAAGAGCCCGTACTCTTCGCTTTCGCCCTCCTCTCCCTCCTCTCCCTCCTCTTTGTCCATAAGCCCTGCCCCTTCCCCTTTGGCCCCGCCCTCTTTGGCTTGCTATGTTAACGGACCTCGGTGCGTGAAGCACGAGATAAACAACAACAGCGGTCCGTTTGTTGGCTCTGTGGCGCCTTCCGCAGGGAAAGGTTTTGTTCGATCTGGCCTGCAGGACTTCAGCCCTTACAGCAGCCGCGGGCCTTACAGCGCCATGAAGGGCCCCTCAGGACGCTACCTGAGCCGCTCCATACCTGTAAGTCCTCCGTCAGCAGCAGCAGTTCAGCCCCACCCTCATGCTGATTGGTTCCTTGTGTTTATTTCATTTATGGTATATGAGAACTGGACTTGGTGACCCTCCCCCCATACTTAAATTGACTTCTATTGATAGACAGCTGTTACTCAGTCGTTCTGTCAGAAAAACATTCCCGCTCTATCTTTTATTCACATGTCCTTGCTAATCCTCATCTTTCAGTAATATATTCTTTCTATAGTTCTGAAGTCATAAACAAAGCAATCAGATGCCTCAATAAAAGCAGGTGGTCTCACGGCGAACATTCAAAATGTTTGACAAATTCAAAATGGTTGGAATGTGAACTTCAAACAAGCTCACTCCTAAATGATGAGAGTGGTTGTCATAGAAACAATTACTCAGAACGATATGGACCAATCACTGCTGACTGACGTCATCTGGCTCCAACATGGCGCTGTCCATCTGTTGTAAAATGACGACTGAACTGACTTAATTTTGTTGGAACCAGAAGTAAAACCATTTTCTATCTGTGACGTCATTCTCATTCCGTCCAGTTCTCATATACAGTCAATGGTTCTGACATCACAAACACACTGGATGCAGAAAAGATGGTTGACATTTTTTTTTTTTTATTCAAAACCAGTTGTGTGTGTATGATGCTTCCAGTGTGTTTTTGACCTCCGATCCCTGGCTGTCTCACATTTTCCTCTTTGTTATTTTGTTTTGTCTGAGAAGGAATCACATGACGAGGTGTCTACACATCAAAATCAGAAAATCATAGCCTCCTTCAGTTTGTTCAGAGCAGAGCAGCTGTTAACACGTAACCTGAGAAACGCCTCGTCACCGTGATGCTTCTCTGTGCTCCATGCTGTGTTGTTTCCTTGGTTTTGACGTAACCGTGAATCTTTGCGGTCTTCTTCATTTGGTGTAAAATCATTGTGTCTCTGTGGTGTTTCTCATGAGCTCACACTCACCTGCAGCTGCTGCTGAACTGAGGAACATTTAACACCAGGAGACGGCAGGAACTCATTCAAACTGGATTCACATAGAACATTTAATGACCTCAACTTTAAACCTGTTTGGATTTACATTTGAGCAACACTTTGTATGTTTTGGTTAAAAGTGATAATTTTTTTATTAAAAAAAAAAAGTTAAACTGACTTTTCTTGATTATCGCTTCTTTTATGACGTCTCTAAAGGAAGAAAAATGAAATTTACAGCCACGTACACCAGTGTAAATACTCAGAAATATCTGCAGCACAGAGTTTCCCTCTCATCGTTTAAAGTAGAACTTTAAAGTCCCACTTCCATCATCTTTTGATGTATTTTAAAAACAGTCCCAGTGGTTCTTTTAAATATGATTGTGCCATTTTTAGCCAAAATAAAAAAAAAAACTGTGTTGTCTTCTAGGACATAGTTTCTTCAGAGCAGCAGAAGTTCGTTAGAAATGCACCTCTAAGTTGGGACTCACCGTTA
>NC_050522.1:20690308-20743513 GCF_002922805.2 Oryzias melastigma | reverse complement strand
TATCTATCTATCTATCTATCTATATAGAAATACTCTATGCAGTTCTTTCACAATTTTCATAATGTCTTCCTTCATGAAAAAAAATTCCACAAGATCATGTCAAAAACACAACTTTCATTGGAGTGGGTCTTTAAGAGAACATAAGTATTGAAAACTATAATTGTAGCTGGCTGAACCTTAAAAGAACTGAAGAACTGAGCTGTGTTTTCATTTCAAAGATTTTTATCTGAAGTGATTGGAATTTAAACAATTCAAGGACAGCAGCCAACATGGTAGGGAGATTTAAATGTTTGAAAAAGAAGAAAAAAGAGCAGATGTGGGCCAGCGTTTGAACTCTTCTGAGCTTCCACACATGTAGCAAAGATGTTTTTCAGGCTGGAAACAGCCTGAAAACTTTAGCATCCAATAAGCCTAACATGCAAAAATGACAGGGAAATCAGTATCAACATTCAGAGGGATTGCTGATTTAAAGTTGAGAGCTTTACAATATGATATGGATTTTCTCAAATCTAATAAATCCTTCATGTTTGTTTCTTGTAGCAGAAAATAATACTTGTTTAGAGTTTTTTTTCTGTTTAATGTTTATTAAAGTTGAAATGATGTTTTTCTTTAGTTCTGAACATTCAAGGGTAAATCTTAAACTCGTCTCTAGACATTCTTAAGTCTTCCTGACTTTTTATTCCAGTGAATTTGAGTTTGATCCTGATAGAATTATTCACAAATGTCTTGCAGACGTCATCTGTTCTTAGCAAATGCAGCCGTCTGTTTGACTTGTTTTGTGTTTTTGTCTTGCAGTCTCTTCAGTCTGAATTCATCCAATACTAAAAGTAATCGATGACGTGAGGACACCCACCCCTCCCGTTCTCTACACCCAGAATCCTCTGATCAAAGACGCCTAAAGGGAAACGGATAAACCAGCGAGAGTTTGACTCTAAGGACTGAACCTCCTCTATGTGCTTATCATGTATATACAAAAGAGCTGCTTTGTAAATATGTCACTGATGCGCCCGTCCTTAACATCTGTTTTGAAGAGATTTTATATTTGTGAAGAACTGGTTCTTGTTTTGAAGACATTTTATGATCTTTTTTTTTTTTCCTTTTGATAAAAGGACGCCTGGCTTTGTCGTCATGGTTACAGTATTTCCTCTGGTCCTCCATCAGTCGACAAGCAGACTTGATGAGACTGATCCACGTTTGACTCTAATCAACAGCAATAACAGTTCAAGAAGGGAGCCACTAACAGAAAGACGGCCTCTAAACTCAGGGGATTAACAGGAGCGTCGGATGGCCTTAAAGGAACTTTGTGCAACGACTCGGCCAACCTTTGACCTCTGCATTGTCACAGACTGAATGTAAACCCAGGGGTTTCAGCATCGCTGGTGGACTGTAAGATGAGATGAATCCTGTCTCCACCCGTTTTACGACCTTGACTCAGGTCACCGACCTTCACAAGGGAGCTACCAAGTCGTTCATCTGCACTCCAGACTGTAAATGCAGCCCAAGTTGAAACTATTTTGACCTTCTTAAGTCATTTTTATTTATTTTTTTAACAGAGTTTTTACAATCTGAGTATTTAAAACCTTTATTTGGGCATCCATGAAGGATGATGGACTCCTGACTGATTTATCCAGAAACATTTAGTTTTTTTTTTCTTCTTCAAGAGTCACCTGATGAGTTTCAGCATAAACACATGATGTCTAAGAAGGATATGCAACGGTTGACCTCAGGCTTGAAGTGCCTTCAACATTTCTGGCAGGGCTGTGCTGAGATGTGAAGCTGCAGGAAAGCAAGACTTTTATTTTGGCGTCAACTTCCTGAAGTTAGATCTGCTGTTTAAAATATATGGATCCTGTATTTAAGGTCACACTGAAATCTATTTAGGGAGAAGAGAGCAAATAATGTAGGTGCATATATATTTTTCTTTGGAGAGCAGAGTTTCTATCTGAGCAATAACAATAAAACTAATGGATCAGATTTTGGTTTTTCTCTTGTGTCCACGCTAATGAAGCAATAAAGACTAAAGACATTGTATTTGATTCAAACTTTGGTAAGAACCAGATATAAAAAATACTTTAGGGATGGCACTTTTAATAAAAAAATATCTGCAAACCCATACAAAATGTGCAGTTTGAATGTGTTAAACTGACATAATTCAAAAGTCTGCACCTCTGAGGTCAGAAAGTCACATGACTGAGGGGAGTCCTCAGAATCTAATCAATGTCTTCAGATCAATCAGATCTAAACCTGTGAAAACAGCTTTAAGGTCATGATTCACTCAAAGTTTAGATACGATCATTGACATAACGTTAAGAAATCAGGAACAGCTGATGAATTAGGTTTCTTTTTTCCAACTAAACTGACTTTAGTTTTAGTTCTTGGGGCAACTTCGGGTTGTTGTGTTCAACTGTCTGGTTTTAATTTATGTAAAGCTGCTTTCTACTCGTCTCAAGTTTGAAATATTCTTGACAGAAGTCATTACAACTTCATGATTCTAACAGCTCAGCATTGCAGTCCGGCTTGTCTGTTGGTTCTGGTTGTTACAGTTCGTCTGTTCTGCCTGCAGGCGGCATTGATGGCAGCGCTCCAGTGTCCTGCTGTTCTGCCTATTTGACTTGCAGCCCAGATTTTTCCTCAATCTTCAAAGTAACGCTGATGCCTCAAAGATAATATTGAGAAAAGCTGGAAAAAAAAGCAGGATGCACTTTTTCCATTGAATCTGTTACTAAAATACTGAATTATTCACTAAAATGTCTTGAGGCCATTTGGGACTAAAATTCTTAGTTTTGCAGAGTTGAATCCTGCAGACATTTGATGTAACACCTGCAGTTCATGAGAAGCACATGTGAAACACCAGAAACAAGCTAGAGAACATTTTTACTAAAGTAAAATGAGAATTATTCTGGAGATTTTTGCTGAATGCAGAAATTTGAACAATCTAAGCTTATCCATCATTTGTTTTCTTAATTTTTATTTAAAGTGATGCAGCTAATTAACAATGTTACCTTTAATTATCGTTATTCCAATATTAGTTTAGTCATATTTAACCAGTGTAGCTTTAAAATAATGTTTTTTTTGTTTGTTTTTACATATTTTTCGTTACCATTCTAATGTTGAAACCCTTTGTGCACTTTGATCTGCAAAAGAATCTACAATCTTTTAGTATTCACATGTTTTCCCTGTAATTAGATCAATATTACAACAGAATTTTTTTTTTTTTAAATACTCAGTACTGGTACTTAATCGGTTTTCACTGGTTCACATTCTGGCAGAGTTTTACACCAGATATAATAATGGAACAAAAGCTTTAAATATTAAATACTGAAGTCTGTAAAAAAAAAACTGTTAAAAAAAAAAAAAGAATGATGTTCGACGATACCAGATTTTTCTGCTTAGTTTGTGCAAATGTGGCTGAACAAATGTGTAAGACTAAAAGTCTAAAAAAAATGAAACAATGTTACAAAAATGCTAAATGCTACCTTTAATTTGAAGTATTTATAATTATGACAGGGACAAATGTGACTTTAAATCAAAAATTTACAAAAAAAAGTCATTGTTAAATTACGAGAAGAAAGTCATATATTGACAACTTTTAAGGTCATAGGCTAATTCGTGACTTTTTTTCTTGTAAATTTACGTGTTTATAAATTTGTAAATTTATGACCAAATTTACGAGATCCAAAAAAAAGAGTACCCAGCTGGAGGCAAGATGGAACACCAATTTCTAGTCCTGACTTGGAGTGTAGCTCCATCCACCATCTTGTCTTCAGGTGGATATAAAATTGGAAATCTACGAGATGTAGTAGTCTATTTACATGTTTTCTCTTAAATTACGACTTTAATCTCCAAAAATAACTTCCTTTTTTTTTGGTTGGCTCTAAAAATACATATGAAATAAACTGAAATACTCAAAGTATATTTATAATGTAATTGTTGACTGTTCTTCTTTATGCTATAATAACAGTATTGAATTAGGTAAGGAGGAGGATCTTAATCAAATTTTAAGCATTAATAAACACATTGTTTTGTTTTTTTTTACTTTTTTATAAACATACTTTACCACTTTAAACTGGTCACATTTTCTTCTCCTAGGAGGACTGCTCATTCTTATGTGGTTGGAATGTGAGATTTTAAGAACAAATGTTTGCCTTTTAAACTAGCATTTCTAGTAGAGGGTAACTGTCCAATGACTTTTTATCAAAAAGGTTTTCAGAATTAATAATAATAATAAAAAAGATCACAGAGATGCTGTGAAGAATGGTCTGGTCATGAAAGGTAAGGATTTGGTCCGACAGCTTTCATCTGTCTCACATGTCTTTCTATTAGAAAGGATAAATCATCCTTTCAGCTGTGATGTTAATGAAGAGGAGATGATCTGAGCAGGTCGGTTTAAACTCAGTGAATTGATATTTATGAGCCTCTCTGCTCCACACACAGATGGTTGGAGGAGGGGGACTGAAGTACTGAAAGTGAAAGAGGTCCTGGTGTTAATAGAAGTCTGTCCTGCAGGAGGCGCCTCGGTTTGTGTACATAATGATTTTGAAAAATAGGAGGAGGGGGTGCTGGATGATCTGAGGGGGCGTCGGTTTCATCACAGGGAGGTTCGCACACGCTCTGCTTTATTTTCTGCTTCAGCCTCGGTGGGAGCAACACAAAGGAGCTGCTCCTGCGTCTCATTCATCCGTCCATTCATCCGTCCATCAGCGTTCCCTCATCGTCTCTGGGTGGTGAGGATGGACCTGCCGTGTGTCCACAGCCGCTTGGTTCAGCTCACATCAGGTAGATACTTCAACCCTTTCCAATGTGATGATTTAAAAGATATTTTTAAAAATAATTTTTGTTGGAATATAGATTTTGCTGCTTTTTGTAGTTGATTGACTATCTCAGGTGACTCCACTCTTATCTGCAGCTTCTTTTGTTTACCTCAGATTGTTTCTACGTTATAGAGCTGATTAGATTAGATCAGTTTGAACAGAGAATAGAAATAATTTGACATAAGTGTAGATGCTTTCTTCCCCTACGATTGAAAAATTCTGTCTTTACATCACTCGGGTTTGACAGTATGCTTTCACCCACACAGCTCGGTCGTGTTGTCTTTATAAAAAGAGGATGAATCATTAACTGAAGTCCTAGTTTTTAGAGACTCACCCAGTTCTGAATGCATTTGTTCGGCGTCTTTGGTTCAGAGTTGCTCTGCGTGTTTTGAATGTTGGCCTGATCAAACACAGCTGACTCAAATGAGGGCATCAATAGCAGACCTCCACTGAGCTGACCTGCTCTGTGGAGTCCAGTGTGGGGTTGGAGCCGCACACACAGACAAAATCAGGGACACGTCCTCGGGGAACAAAAGAATTTACCTCCTTGACTGTTTACCCCGACCTTGAAGATAAACATCTTGAGGTTAAGAAAAGGTTGTTGGAGACGCTGTAAGAAAAAGATGCTCAAATGGATGAAATAACAAGACCGCAGTGACTTTTCTGGAGTTAAACTACAGTTCAGAATACATGCAAAAAATAAATCAGAATGAGCAGTCTGGAAATTAAGACATAGAAAATGAGATCACAGCTTGTAATGTTCAACAATTTAAAGTAAGACTTCTCCAGCTGCTCATTGCATTAAAATTTAGTCATTTTTTCATCTTATGCAGATTATATTTGAAGTTTTTTCCTAATTTTTGTTTGTTTTTTGTTTTTTTTGTCAAAACCAATCATGTTCAAAGAGCAAATAAGCCACAGAAAAGTGAGATTTGATTAGAATACAATACCAAACTGAATTATTTGGTGCCGCCTCACCCTGTTCAAAGTGCCAGTGTAGTTTTTTCACTCTTATATCATCTTTTCATCTATTTTCAAAGTGGTCTTTTAATTATCATTACGCTCTTTTTATCCAAACAAAAAAAGTGTCATTTTCTAAGACAGTTTCTGCACTAGTTCATCAGAAATTAACCTTCGAGTTGTGGGCAGGATTGTTGGCGGGAAGTAAGCCTGCACTCATTTCCCATTATCCTGCTAGCTTAGCCCCTCTCAACCATAAGCTAACAGTATCAATACAACAACAGTGGTGAGCAATATTTGAGGCGTCCAGCCGTACAGTTTTGAGACAGAAAACAAAGACGTTGATGGATCTGTTTGTCTATTAACAGATGCATCAGAATGGAGCTTGTGGCCCGCTGATTGTACATAACAATTCAAGCTTCTTCAAACTGCATTTTTGTCTAATCCTGATTCACTCCAATTTGAATAAAGAAATTTTTAGAAATGCAATTTTAATCTTAATTTTCTTTGTATGTGTCTCCATGATGAAAGAAGAGGTTACAAAAATGTTAAATCGTGATTTTCACTAGAGTGGGTCTTTAGACATCAACAAAACTTAGATTTACCCTGTTTAATTCAAGTGACAAATTACAATTATAAGATGATTTAGCGCTTCTATCTACAGAATCCAGTGGATGACACCAGACAATATCAATCCTGATTGAATGGCCTTTGATTGGCCACTTAATCACGTTTATTCCACAAGCCCCACTCAGGAGGGAAAAACTTGACAAGTGGGTCATTTTGATGAGTTCATCTGACTTAAACAGTTGTAGTTACTCATGTTTGATCATCAGTTAGTGGGATCTCGACAGTGATCCTTGTGTTTTGATCCACAGTTATTGTGCTGGTATCCTCGTGGTGCGTTCAAGGACTTCTCGTAAGCCTGCTCCCCAAGGATCCTCTTTTAAGGCTGGGTGAGCGTCAGCAGCTGGTCTGCTCGGTGCAGGACTGTCCTGTGAAGCCGACCTTGTTCTGGTCTTCATTGGAGGACCGTCCTCTGTCTGCTCTGAGCAGTAGCAATCAAACTCACAGCGTACTGACCTTGGACCCCGTGGGGAGGGAGCATGAGGGGTCGCTGCTCTGCTCAGTCACCTGTGGAGCAGAGAGGCGACAGATGACGACATCTGTGAGGGTTTACTGTGAGTCTCATCCTTTGATCTAACCGTTAGTCCACCTCGTGGGTTAGAGGGTGACCTACCTGAACTGTCTGTCCTCTGTGTGGTTCCAGCCTTCCCTTCAGCCCCGGTGATCTCAGGTCAGGACCAGCTGAAGCTGGGGGTGGAGTCTGCATTAACCTGCCAGGTGCCTGACCTATATCCCACTGCGCACCTCAATCTCAGCTGGTTCAGAGGGGACACCATCCTGATGAGTGGAACCTCAGGCCCGGTGGAGTACAAGTTCACCCCTCAGAAGCAGGACTCAGGGGGGAGCATCACCTGCAGGGCTACACTGGAAATAGAGAAACTACCAGCTCAAAACACGACAAGAGAGACCACTGTCCTCCTAAATGTTCTCTGTGAGTTCTCCAGTTGGTTAGAGTCAGGACCATTTAAGCCCTAAGGTCATCTAA
Organism: Oryzias melastigma; assembly: GCF_002922805.2. NCBI lineage: Eukaryota > Metazoa > Chordata > Actinopteri > Beloniformes > Adrianichthyidae > Oryzias > Oryzias melastigma. Next base: position 20,736,130 of record NC_050522.1, on the reverse strand, counting down.
CCTTGTTCAATCTGATCTGAGAGCTGACTCCTCCCCCTCTCCCTCACAGATGCTCCTGTTGTCGTGGCGATATCAGAACCAGTGGAGGTGAGAGCCGACTCTCCAGTCACGCTCAACTGTTCGGCAGAGGGAAACCCAGATCCAAGGATCACCTGGAGCTTCAAGACCAAAGATGGTTGGTCCATCAGGAAAAGTGCGGCAGGTCAGCTCTTCATCCCCATGGCCGGCCTTTCTGAAGACGGACAGTACAGATGTGAGGCCAGAAACAAAGAAGGAAGCAGCAGCGCCACATTGGTCGTCAAAGTTTTTGGTAAGTTTTCCAAGTTAGTTCAACTCAATGACTTTATCAAGAAAATAAACAAAACAGAATACAATAAACTAGACCACAGCAGAGCTATTGCACCAACAAGTGTAATACAAAATAATAGTTAATAGTCATTAATCATAACAAATGAATAAAAAGCAGCAAAAAATGTGATTTAACCCTTTAACATCTGAGGCATCGCCAGTGATGCTGAAACACAAAATCTTTAACATACTTTGACTTTTCAACTGTTATCACAATCAATGTAATTCCAGTAGATTCTCCTGCTTTTCTCCTTCAGAATCTTCTGGATATACGTTGATCGTGTTAACAATCGACAAAATTACATTAAGTCAACATAAATACAGGAGCTCCGGCGTTAAAGGGTTAGTGATAAAACCCTAAAATACACTGGAGTTAAAAAAAAAAATGTTTTGAGAAGAAGTTAAAAATGTAGAAATTGAATCACTTCACCTACCTGGGAATGGAAGTTCACACATAAAATGAAGAAAATAGACATACAGTATCATATGAAGGCTTTTATTGTGAAGAGTCTACATCGAAGTCCCACAAAGAACGGAAAAGTACAAAAAAATTATCAAAGTTAATTAAAGTCTAAACAATTTAGCAGAAATATGAAGGAAACAATGTAACACAATTAAACTGAAATGACTGACGGAGACAGTAAGTTGGAACAGTTTTTTAAATAAGCAGAAATTTAGTAATTATTCAAAATTCCCAATAGAAAGGCCTTCGGTAATTAAATTAAAAAAATAAATAAAAACACAACTGTTGTAAATGGGAAAATGTTGCTGAAAGACTATAAATGAGAGAACCAGGAAGCAGGTTGTTTCTGCCGCAGACCTCCTGCAGTAGTTGACAAACTAATTAATGGCTTTGATGTGATCGTTAGGCACAGCTGCGCCTCGTTAACAAGCACAAATTCCCTTTTCCCGCACATCTTCCTGAAAACCTGATGCTGAATGATATCACATTCTTCAAAGGGGTGGAACACAAGAATATAAACACTTTGTCTGAAGGATATATTTTTTTTTTTAAGAAATTGTATAGGGATAAAAGAAGAAGTTATTTTGTCGTCTTTGTGTCCCATTCAAAAGATTAGTGGTTGGTGTTCAGCTCAGGATTGAGACTCAAATTTCCACTTAACATTTCATAAACTACAAAAGAAACCTGCATAAAACACACAAGCAAGCTTTATTTATTCCTGCTTTCTATCTGTGTGTTCTCCATGTTTTTTTGCTCATAAAGCTGAATGACCTGTGCTCCCCTCCACAGCCCCGCCAACCAACACCTCCCTGTCCGTGAGCCCAGGTGAGGAGGTAGTGGAGGGTCAAAAGGTGACATTTACCTGCAGCTCAGACGGAGCCCCTGCTCCAAAACTGCTGGTGAAAAGAGGAGAGAAGGTGGTGCGGGTACACGAGGACGGCTCTCCTCTCACCTTCAGCATACGTTCTGCTACGCTGGAAGACTCCGCCTCCTACCTGTGCGAGGCGTCCAATAAACACGGCTCCCAGGCCGTCAGCAGCGTAGTCACAGTCAGAGGTCAGTTTGCTCCCATCTCTGTTTTTCATACTTTGCTCAGTCCTGAAAAGTTCTACTGATGGTGTTTTTTCATATATTTTCCAGAAATGTGGACACTGCTTAACTTTATATTGTTTGACCTGTTTAGGAAAATGATTAAATGATTGTTTAATCAGATCAACTAAAGCAACAGCTCTGAAGAAATTAAACAGGAACAAAAAGTTCAATAACAAATTGGAAAACTTTGTGTTTTTAGTTAAATGTGTGAATGTTAAAAGACAAAGTTAAACCATAAAGTACAATAAACTATGGCAAACAATAAATTCTGTATAATTTTTTTTATAAATGGCTAATTACCTGAAGACAAGATAAAAATATTAAAGATAACTTGTTAATGGCTCAATGCTACTCTATACTCTAAATTAAATGCTAAAGTTTAAAAAAATCTGAAACCATTTAAAAAAGTATAATTCTATTGACTGATGCCTAAACTATAAAATATCTAAACCGTTCAAATAAAAAAAGACCCAAAAACAAAGATGGAAAGATATTTTTAATGTTATAAATAGGTACAAATGCTAAACTCCAGTCTAAAAAAACCAAAACAACAAATTTAAGGTTGTGTCCAAATTACATTTTGCACTATATAGTACCTTCAATATTTTGTAGAAATGTCTAAATATACAATTCTAAAATCAAACACCCTAGAAACTTTAAAAAAGTCTCTGTGAAAAACCAGCCTGCACTGATGCTCACTAGACTGGTGAATAGACCACAATGCATTGCGTTTGAGCAGTTTTTCATGTGAAAAAAAATGTATTTAGATTTATTTTTTATAAACCATCCAATTTTTCAACCTTATTAAAATACTTACACTTTAACTAAAGCACTTTGCTAATTTCACCTGTCAATACCACAATTACCAAATTAGCAAATAAAAAAGAGCAAGAAGATAAAAAAGGTGCTGAGTAATACCTGAACAAAATTTGATTAATGAATTATATTCCAAAATGACAACCCGTTCAGGCTAATTTCTGCCTTGCCCATCAGTGGCTGGGATAGGCCCCAGCAACCTCTTGACCCCAAAAGCGGCTTTAGGAAATGGATGAATGACATTTTAAAAGAAAAACAGCCCATAAAAGGTCAAGAGAAGGTCAGAAGAGTCTGACACATTTAGATGTTCTCCAAATTCCTTGTGTTTTGTCAGCATCCATTTTCTTTGTGAAAATCAGTGGGAGATAGAAATGTCATTTTACGTTTTCAAAACACTAAAAACTCAGTGCTGCTCTTGTCTGGAGACGTATGTTGAGCTGTCTGTGGCTTTTACTATTGGTAGACTAAATTTTGTCACTTGAATGGATTATTTCGGCTGCTGTGGTTTGTAACTGACATGGTAAACGTCAGTAAACTTGGTTTAGTCATGAGGATGACGATCTTCATCACGTCTGGATGTTTGTGTCGCTGTTGATGGACGTAAACATGTTTTCATCTTTTGGTGTTAGCATAATGTGAAGGGGTGGAGCACAGATTTCTTGAGGAATGTTCTGGAGCTCCATTGTTTCTACAGTGTTTGTCCTCAAACTGCCACTTCTTTGAATGTATTCACTGTGAGAACTGCCAAACCTTCTTCTCTAAAGAAGAGACAGAAAGACCATCATTCTGTGTGCTGGAGTTTACATTGCTTCTGCAAACCTAGGAGTTGGTCTGCAACATTTCAGGAATTTTTATTTGGGGTCGGCCATTAAAGTGAAGTGCAGCCCTGTGTCAACATGTCCTCCATCTTTCCCTCAGCTCATCCGCTGCAGGTGGAGGCCAAGCCTCTGGTGTCGGCGGAGCGCGGCTCGGCTCTGACTCTGACCTGCCGGGCCTCGGGATGCCGCCACTCGCTGACGCTCCTCTGGAGGAAGATGGACCGGAACCAGACGGTCTTGCAGAGGACGCAGCAGCAGGATGCGCAGTCGGAGCTGCGCCTGCAGGAGCTGGACCTCCAGGATCAGGGGGGATACAGCTGTGAGGCTGAGTGTGACTCTGTCACTCGGACCACAGACATCCACGTCCAGGTCTACTGTGAGTCTGACACATGCAAATTCACCAGGAAAGCAAAAAAATGCATCATGTGTTCTCTGTCTGAATATACACATAACTTTGAATGCTCTTAAAGACAGCTGGGACAGGAAGGGAGGCATCTCTACCAGATTAAGAGCTCACTCCAGTTAAATGAAGATGGAGACGTTTTTGTTTAGATCCATCATTTGGCTCATATCGTTGTCTCTTCCCAGAAGTCGAGGATTTTGGCAAGAATTGTACTTCCTGTCTGTTAATATCAGTGAGTTAATAAAGAAAAGAAACTCATAAATCTGATTTGAAGTCCTGAAAGCTTCTCCAAGCCTGAGGGGAGTTTGAAACATTCACTCATGAGTCATGAAGCTTCACTTGGAGAGGCAACAGCAGCTCTCAGTTCTGCCCGTTTAGCTTTGCTGCTACTGCGCTAACACAGGTCGGAGGTCACAGAGCGGCACACTGTTGATTTAGTGTTCAGAGAGCAGAAACATTTCCTCACGCAGATCTTTATTCTGAGTGATTATTGTGGGGTTTTGTTCTACCGTCAGCAAATACTTTGCACTGTTGACTTTGGGGCAGCTAAATACAGCTCCACGGACAGAACTGCTGTCTTGGCCGCTCAGGAAAATATCTTTGAAAGTAAAAGTTTGTTTGTGGGAGAGATTCCAGCAGGAGAAACTCTGAGAAAATGAAAGAAAAAAAAACTCTGAGGTCTCCACCGCAGCCTGAGTAGAGGAGGACAAACTCCACCGCTCTTTCTGTCACCAAGTTACACAAACAGACAGAGAGAGGCCAGAAAATCCCCAACCCACGCAAACACCCCCTGCCCTCCGAATGAAAGCCTTTAGAGCAGGAGGAAGAGCAACCGACATGTGTCTTCATCAGGCGGAATGATCGCAGAAGCACAACTCATGCATGAACTCACTGAGGGATGTTTGAGATCTGGTTCTTACCAGTTTTTGTTTACATGTTTATTGACATTTTCGAACAAAGACTCCCCAATTCAATGGCTTTAAAAACCAAAATCTTGTTTCCCTGAAACAACTTTCCTAAAAATGCAGTTTTGAATTGCTCCCCACCTCCTGTCGGACCCCCCCATCTCAACTCCTACAGTCATAATGCAGTAAAAGCCACAAACTGGCAGAGTTACAGCAGCTCTCTCAGTTGTGAACGATGCTGTAATGCTGCGTTTTAATTCCAAACATGAAGCCGATCGGTCTCATGGGGCAAAAACTTGAGGGCCTTTCTGAAACCGGTTTGAAAACAAAAGCATCTGCAGTGAGGTCAGCTCAGCAAAAAACAAACTAATTACACAACAGAGTCCCTCCCTGTTTAGTCCACGATAGAACATCCTAACTTTAACTTCTCTTAATGCCTGATTGTACATTATTTTCAAATAAATAAAACAAAAATCTTCAGTTTTTTTCAACTCAAAGTGATGCTAAATTAATTGGATTTAATAGAATGTTGTGAATCAGTGACATTTGCCATAAATGGGTTAAATCAGAAATAAAAACATTTACAGTCTTGTTCCAAAATATATTTTTTCCCTCTGTGGTTAAAGTCGACATCCGTGGATCAATAGTGGCCTCATTCGTCTATGAAGCTTGTTCGCTTGATTAATATTTTTGATAATATTTTTTCACATTTAAGCAGTGAATTAATTATCCATAAAGATACAATTACATAAAAATAATTGTATGTAAAGTTTATTTTTGATTTATGTCAAAGAATAATTATTATTTGTTAACACATGATTAATTGCAAGTTTGAAAGAAATGACAAACTTCTGCATTTAGTTTAAAATAAACTTTTATTTTTTTAAATGTGTCTTTTGGAGAACTTGCATTAATCTAAATTGTAAAAGTTTCCTTTCCCTCTGGTTAAATGATTAAGCTTTAAAGACATGTCTGCAGGTATGACCTTGTAGGTCAAATTCCCAAAATTCAAGGGCACTGAAATGTTTGCAGAGGAAAGACACTTTCACACAAGATGGTAAATTTGTGCTTTTCATTCAGTCTTTTAAGAAGGTTGTTGAAATGTTGGTAACTGTGGTGCAGCTTCCATTAGAACTTTATTCTAGATGTAGTCTGAGAATGATCAGCTCTGAGCTGTGTCTTCATAAAGGTTCAGGTGTTTAAAGGTTTAACTATCTGTATTTAAAACATTTTAACCCAGTGAGCCTTCTACATTAAAGACTTGGCTTTTTTTTTTTTTTAACTAAGATGTTTTTAAAAATGGATGGAATTTCTCACCTTCAACAGGTGCTTATGTTGTCGTGGAAACATTCAGATCTTTTAGTTTCAGAGGTGTTGAGAAGGTGCTGGAGGACATAGATAAACAGATGACCTCTGCTTGTTTCAGAGAAGTTTCCATGTTCCTGTTGAGGTTTTCGCTTGTCACTGATGGAGCTGTTATCTGCTCCTGGAGGTGCTGACAGATGTTGATTCAGTTGAGACTTTAAGCCACTGGTTCTCTATTTCTCCTTCAAAGCACCAGGAGTTTTTGAGTTTAACTTTGGAGATGAAAGTCTGAAAGTCTTTCACAGGATTCTTTCTTTTTTTCCATTTACCTGTCATTTTTATTATGGTTTATTTTCTGTTCAACTTTTATATTCTGTCCTTTAAAGGATTCAGTTACAACAACTCTGAACTTTAAAGACTGAAGCACAAATAAGCAAAGAATGAGCTTCTCCATTTGCTCCGTTTCTCCACAGCGTTCCCGTCTGATCCCGTCCTGGAAGATCCCGGACCCGTTCTGCTGGGTCAAAAAGCTACCTTCCACTGTAACGTGACGAACGTCTTCACGGACCATCAGCTGAGGGTTCGGTGGCTGCGAAGGAACCAAGCACTGATGTCGGAGACGTTCAGCTTCTCTGGCTCTCTGCAGAACATCTCATCGAGTTTTGAACATTACGTTGAGGAGGATCACGTGAACCTGACGTGCAGCGTGGAGCTGCTGACTGAAAGCAAAGAAGTGCTGAGGTCCAGAAGGACCAGCATTGCTCTTCAGGTTCACTGTGAGTGAGATTCTGGTTGGAAGAAACAAAAATTCAGGCTTTGCTGATTTATAAAAAAAATCTAGAAATTATTATTCTTATTTTTAATTTAGAGCTGTGACATTTTCACTTAAACTTGTGATAAATTCAAATTCTTTTTTATTTTTTTTTGCAGATCCTCCTAGAATGATGTCCCTGTCCATGAATCCCGGCGAGGAGGTGCTGGAGGGGCAACGAGTGACCTTCACCTGTCGTGCTGACGGGGCCCCGCCCCCCACCCTTGTGATCAAAAGAAATGGGGAGGAGCTTCATGTGAACAGCTCCACCTCCACCTCATTGCTCACCTTCGACATCTCCTCCGTGGGGCTGGAAGACTCTGCCCAGTACGAGTGTGAGGCCTTCAACCAGTACGGAAACCAGTCGGTCTCCAATGAGATCAAAGTCAAAGGTTAGACTTTCATTTGAATTCAATCAGGGTCTCAAATCAAAACTTCTCATGGTGTTTTCAGAGAAATTAGCCTCTCGCTTGTCTGTTAGACAGAAATAAACTCAGCTGCTTCATCCTGCTTTCATCAGCTCATCATAGCCAGCTGATAAATCCAGATTATATTGACACCTTCAGAACTGGAGGCTCAACCGCTGCATAAAACAGTTAAAACTCCATCTCTGCAGAGGTCGTCTTCCTACTGATGAAAAATATTTCAATACAAAACACCACCAGTCACCACATTGTGATAATCTGCAGCTCATAGAAGTGTGACACGACAGGACCGACCACAATCAGGTGATGAAGTGTCAACGGAGCGTCCACACTGGAGCTCAAAGGTCAAACTGAGCTGCTGGTGCTCTCGCTTGCAGAGGAAGGAGTGTAAAAACCTCCTCAGTCATTTATATGAATGAATTAATTATGTTCTAACGCCTTCATTCAACATCCTGTCAGTGGAAATGACCAGGAAGCAGCTGTCAAAGCAGCCTGACTCTTATCTGAGGAGGTTGAGCTGGTCTCTAATTGCTTTCAGTTTTTTCCCCCCTGAAAGTCCTCGTCTCCTCTGAGAATCCTGAGGTTTCTCTGAGGCCATGAAAGTCTGTCAGGAGATGTGACAAAATAAAAAGGTTTCTTCCAAATTAGTTTGAGGGACACTTGAACATGAAGAGAATGTGGATTTAAAAAGCAACTACAGTATTTTGAGACTAGAAGTCGCTCTAAAGCAAAAAAAAACAAAAAAAAGCATAATAATGACAATAATATCATAAATAAGTTGCACTTTAGGGAGAAATTTATTTAATGACCCACTCCAACCACATTTTTTTTCTTTTGTAAAGTTGTTTCCAGTGATCTTTTAATTATGATTATGACTTTTTTGGCCAAAATCAAGAAGCTTTCTTTTTTTAAGGCACATTTTATCTGCATCGGCAGTAGCTCATTACAAATACAGTTTTGGGTTGTGGGTGGGACTTCGGCTCGCCCATTTCAGTAGCTGCCTCATTAGTCTGAGCTTTTTCTAGCATCCAGTTTTCTGATCCAACAGGACTTGAATTAAGAAATACTCAGAAACGCAGTTTTAATAATAAATTATTTTGTATAGGTCCTCTCTTATGAAAAAAATTCTATAGAAACATGTTAAAAACACAAATGAAGTGGGTCTTTAACAAAATGAGAGAACAAGAAATAACCTTTCATTTTAAAAGGAAAATCCTAATAACAGAAAAGATGACAATAATAGACTGAATATATGCATCACTATCGTAATGCTACTTATACTGAAGGCACGTTAATGCACGTTCAACTATGCACTAAATGGGCATTCTTGAATGCGCTTTTTAGCACATGGACTGTCGCTACCCGATTCTGGTGCATGTACTCAAAGTTGAAATAGTCTTTTTCTGAAATGTGGAAGTGAGGCAAATCTTGCTCCAGGCTTTTTCTTTCACACCTCTAATCCAATACATGAAAGACTTTGTGTCATATCATTACAGCCAAACCACATTTATTCATTTCTCCTCCTTGATTGGTCTTCAAACGGTTAATACTTCTGTGTTTGGAAAAGGACAGTAGCCATAGGTCACTACCAAATCTGATTGGTCAAAGTTAGGTGGCTGTGTGTTTTGCTACGTAGAGCCAGCAAATGGACTTAAAAATGTGTGTTTATCAAGAGAGTTTATGGAAGCTTGAAATGCGCATTTACTTGTGTTTACATAGACTTTTCATTCAAAATGGTCACTTGAATGTCCGCTTTTGAGCCTAGAGTGAACGTAGCATCACACACTGATGCTTATTTAGCTTCATGAAACATGAGGAGTCTGGTGTATTAGTGCAACATATGAACATTTATTCAGATAACTAAAGCATAAAGAACATGCAGACAAGTAAACTAAATGCTTATATCGCTTCATATCACTAAATTTGTTGAGTTCTTTATCCTCTGTGTTCTTTTGTTTAGAACAAAACACACAAACACCAGCAGAACCAACCTAATTTATGTGAAACCTCTGCTCTGGTTTGTTGTCCAGCTCCTCCACGGAACACCACAGTCGTCATCCTGCCCTCCTCTGTGGTCCAGGAGGGCCAGAATGTCACCGTGTGCTGCCAAACTGTCAGCTACCCTCCATCAGCTGTGACTCTGAAGAAAATGACCAACGGCACGGTGTTGAGCTCCAGCAACGGCACATTCCTGCTGGTGAACGTCACGGCCAGTGACTCCGGCTTGTATCAGGTCAACGTGACCAACGATCTCGGGTACCAGATTAAAGTCTTCAGCATCAGTGTCAGAGGTCAGTTAGCCGGTCAAACGTCTGGAAAATGGTTGACGTTGTGTATTTATCGTTGAAACTTTGCCTCAAACGACCTTGATCTGCTTGTTTTCATGCAGAGAGCAGCAGAGGGCTTCCTCCCAGCCTGGGGGTCGTCATCATCTCAGTGGTTTGTGTCACGGCTGGAATAGCAACTTCTGCTCTGCTGCTGGAGTACGTGAGGAGATCCAGGAAGAAAGGCTTCTATCAGCTCCCACAGTCCGCGCCGCCGTCGACTTGTGGCTAGCACGTAACCTCCTGACGCAAATAAAACTGATAGGTTTAGAAACTTCAGACTGAAAGAGGCTGCTCAAGTGCAACATTTGTACTAAATGTAGCGTTGAGAGTTTCAGCTGGAGGCCCGGCCGCCCAAAGCCTGAAAGAGCAGCTCTGAGGGTACTGAGGCTTGAACCTGTGACTCTACGACACGCACAGATGCTAGCTCCTGAGGCACGCCTTTCATCCTCTATTTAGGCATCAACGTTCATCATAACACCAACTTTCAGCTCACGTATCGCACCATGCGGCGCCCAAATGGACCTCCATCTGTCAACAAGCTGCTGACAACAAACAAATGAAAATGAATGTAAAACTGAGAAGGACTTCACTTCTACTGAGTACAAAGTAGTTCCACTATCGGAGGGATGAAGCTACACTCCTAACAATCACTGGGTGGCTCAAAGCTAAGTCCAAAATCCACTGATGCTAGGGATCACATTTCCAGTCTGTGAATGTCAGAAGCAACAAAAAAGGTGGAAAAGGATCCTTTCTCCTGTTTATATTCCATCCCACCTCCCCCCTCAACATGTGTCTACCTCCTCTAACAATCCTGGTACCGTCACACCTCTGGGCTCCTCAGACGGGGATCTTCCACCGTCCATTTCTAACGGCTTTTCTCTGACTTTACTGCAGTTTTCTGCTCATTCTAGACTTTTCTATGAACAGACACAAAGCTCGGAAGGTTCTTTTTGTGCTTCGCTTTCACTTTTCTCTGATTCTTAGTGCTCCTTTGGCCATAGAGATTACAGGAATTTGTGAGAACTGTACGGTTCCCGTTTGTTTTTTTATTAAAGAGTTGTATTTCCTCACTCTTCCTTCTATTGTGCCATTGAAGATAACATTTTTCCAAAGAAGATGAAGCTTTCACTTTTACTTCTGACCATTTACCAGAAACATTTGAAGTGAGTCCGGGTTTTTTTTTGGACTCTAAATCTTTTGAGAAACTGTCTTTCTGTTTCTAACTTTAGAGCAGAAAAGATGAATATTTTTTAAAAAAGATATTAAAAGCTAAAACATTTAAAAAGCACTGGATTAATAAGGATTAATCTAATTTAAGGTTGAAAAAAAGTTCTAAAAGCTGTTGTTTTCATCACGTAATTGGTTGGCTCCTGGACCGGTCTCCATGGAAACCCCAAGGTCTCAGATGTGAGGCATGAGAACAGAAGCTGCCGTGAATCAGGCGTTTCAAGCTTTTGGATGTGTTTCAGTTCAGTCTCTCCACACAGCGACCGTCTGTTCTCCAGGTCTGTTTCGGCCTCTCCACACGCTCACATTCTCTGGACTGATCTGCAGGCATGTGACACAGTCTGCCGCAGAGCATTTCAGGAGCTCCTCATTCAAGGGGTCATTCACTGGAACCCAATCTGAAGAAAGGAAAAAAGGACCCTTGTTTCAAGAATAAAAATGTCTTCGGTTTTGTAAGAAAAATAATATAAAAGAGTTTTTCAATATTAAAATAGTTTTAGTTTGTCACTAGAATTTTTGTTCTCGAAATAAGAATTCTTGATGGGACAACTTTTTTGCTTATTTAAAGAGAATCTTCCAGTGTGTTAAACATTTTTAATTTACAGTGGAGCAAAAAAGTGTCTACTCAGCCACCAATTGTGTAAGTTCTCCAACTTAAAAAGATGAAAGAGGCCTGTAATTTTCATCATATATATATATATACCCTAACTTTGAGAGAAAATATTGTCTGATTTTCAATAATTTTATCTGTAAATTATGGTGTAAAATAAGTATTTGGTCACCCACAAACAAGATTTCTGTCTCTCACAGACCTGTAACTTCTTCTGTAAGAGGATCCTCTGTCCTACACTCGTTACCTGTATTAATGTCACCTGTTTGAACTCGTTATCTATATAAAAGACACCTGTTCACAACCTCAAACAGTCACTCTCCAAACTCCACTATGACCAAGACCAAAGAGCTGTCTAAGGACACCAGAAACAAAATGTTGACCTGCACCAGACTGGGAAGACTGAATCTGAACAGGTGAGCAGCTTGGTGTGAAGAAATCAACTGTGGAGCAATTATTAGGAAATGGAAGACATACGTGACCACTGATAATCTCCATCAATCTGGGGCTCCCTCCTAGATCTCACCCTGTGAGGTCAAAATGATCACAAGAAGAGAAAAAATCCCAGAACCAGACGGAAGGACCTAGTGAATGACCTGCAGAGACCTGAGACCAAAGTAACAAAGACTTCCATCAGTAACACACTACGCCACCAGGGACTCAAATCCTGCAGTGCCAGACGTGTCCCTCTGCTAAAGCCAGTCCATGTGCAGGTCTGTCTAAAGTTTACTAGAGAGCATTTGGATGATCCAGGAGAGGATTGGGAGAATGTCTTATGGTTAGATGAAACATAAATAGAACTTTTTGGTAAGAACTCTACTGTTTGTGTTTGGAGGAGAAAGAAAACAGAGTTTCATCCAAAGGACAACATACCTAAGGTAAAGCATGGGGGTGGAAACATTATGCTTTGTGGCTTTGTGGTTTTTCATCCAAGGACGACTAATCCATGTAAAGAAAAGAATGCATAAGGCCATGTATCTTCAGATTTTGAGTGAAAACCTCCTTCCATCAACAAGGGGGTTGAAGATGAACATGACAACAATCCCAAACACACTGACTGGGTAACAAAGGAGTGGCTTCGTAAGAAGCATTTCAAGGTCCTGGAGTGTTCTAGCTAGTCTCTAGATCTCAACCCCATAGAAAATCTTCGGAGAGAGTTGAAAGTTTGTGTTGCCCAGCGACGGCCCCAAAATATCACTGCTCTAGAGGAGATCTGCATGGAGAAATGGACCAAAATACCAGCAACAGTTTGTGAAAACCTTGTGAAGGCTTAAAAAAACTATTGACTGCTGCCATTGCCGACAAATGAGATTGAGCTGAACTTTTGTTATTGACCAAATAGCTTTTTTCCACCATAATTTACAAATACATTATTTTAAAATCAGAATATGTGATTTTTCTGGATTTTTTTTTTTCTTTTTTTTTTTTTGTCTCTCGTGGTTGAAGCATAACTATGATGGAAATAACAGGTATCTCTCATCTTTTTAAGTGGGAGAACTTGCACAATTTGTGGCTGACTAAATACTTTTTTTCCTAAAATTTGCTTTGAAGAAGCCATAAATCATTCTGAATTTAGTTTTAGTCAGAAAACAGTCAACCATTTCAGTGGGGCCAAAATATCCTCATTTTATTTCATTTAAGTAAGTGATCCACAGATGCCAATGACGATTTTTTTTCTGTAATGCCTGAGCTGCTCAAACGTGGAGAAGAACGCCCCCTTATCAAAACTTCCACCAATTCTAGAGTCAATAAGGACAATCATGTGGATGGTTGGAGTTGGAGGGAACAGGAAAGAGATGGACAAAAAAAGAAAGGATCTTAAAAAAGAGACATGTTACAGCAATAAAGACTTACCAGCAACAGTTTCTTTGTTTTAAAGACAAACTGTGAGATCTTCTTTGCCAGAAACCTAACAGAACCAGAATCTTACACCATCTCTACGTAACAAATCCTTTCGTTTCCTCAGAAAAAAACTGAAATATTCATTTTCCCCACGAGTTGGAGCGTTGAAGCCTTTGTTTAGAACAGAGAAAGTCCAAACACCAAAGGTCAAAGATGTTCCACAAGATTGATTTCTGCTGGTCTCCTTTTACGGAAAATGCTGGCAGAAATTCTTCAGGTTGGAAAAACAAAGAGCTCCATCTTTTTTTTTTTTTCTGGTCAGGAAATTTAAGGAAGCAGGAGATTAAAATGACAAGACGCAGCAGAACTCTGTTACACAACCGAATCCAGAGGTCAGAGGTCACAGAGAGGATCAGCAGGACAGTGAAATGTTGGAAAGAGGAAAACACCAGATGGAGCAAAAAGAAACACATTTATCACCGTGAACGCTGCAGCTGAATCTGCACAAACTGCAGGAGCTGGTTCACTGCAAGTCTGCAGGGGCGTCCAGCTCTTTCAGGTCTGCTGAAATAGGATAAATGAGTCCAGATTATTGAAAAAAAGGCAAGTGCAAAGCAAATTTCACTGCAGACTCAGTCACTATAAATCACACTTTGATCAGTTATTACTTGGCAAACGTTTAAAAGTCTCCTCCGAAGGCATTTAAACACAAAAAACACAATTTGATTTTGGAATTTAAGTCAAAAACCCTAAAATCGCTGTTCCCACAGTGCAACATGGTGGTGGGAGTGTCATGTTGTGCGACTAACTAACTGTGCACCTTATAAAAAATTCCAAAAAGTTCATCTTTGTAAATTCAAGTTTAGCTCTGCAAGCACAAAAAAACAAATGTTTGTTCCAATCTCAAATAAACAACAACAAGATGATTCCTGTTGTTTAAATTTTGTTGTGGAAGAGCATAATGCAAAAAAACTGAATCAAAGGATGGCAGACTTTATTTTATTTTATTTTATTTTCCCCCTTGGACTAGAACCGTTCAGGTGTGTTACATAAGTGCTGCCATCGTGGGTTGCCATGGCAACCTGTGTCTACCTGTCTTTGTTGGGCAGGTAATTTAAACGAGGAAAGTGGTGCTCAAGGTTTTTTTTTTTTTTTTTTTTTTTTTTTACATTTAACAACCTACACCATCTCTATACAGACTTTCAGAGTAAAAGCCCGGCGGCCCACTTCTCCCTCACGCCAATCAAGCTCTTGTTGTCGCAGCCGCCGGTCTAATTTGTGGAGGAGGATGGAGGTGCTGATGAGGTGTCAACATCTATTCTTCCTCCATCTGTGATGAGGTCACCGCCGTGTTGTGGTCACCATGGAAACTGAGGTGTGAGGCCTCATTTCTGCAGGTGAAACCTGGTTTTTATCAAGCTGATGTTTCATTTGACAATTCTGAATAAATGATTTAGAAAAATAAACAATTCAAAACTGATGAGTTTTGACTGATGAGTGATGTGTTTGAGTTATTCAATGTCCAAACAAATCCACATGTGGACTAGATTTGTTTCTCTGGGGGGGTCACCTCGCCTCATTGTTTAACTCAATGAGGTCTGCAGGGTCAGGCAATGCTGAGTTAAAGGTGGAAGACAAAAATGCTGGGAGTCAGTCAGAGTAGGGAACGCTCGGAGAAAATTTGACATTATTAAAACGTTTAAAAATGAAAAAATGAGCTAGTGTGTTTTTACAAAAATGTGTGACAAAAAGGATAAAATATGATTTTTTTCTTTCCAGGCTGTTAAGTTCTCTGCTTTGGTTTGGCCTCTTGTGTGCAGTTGATAAACTGCTTTCATAAATAGAAATAAAAAATATGAAACAGATTGTTACACAATTCCCTGTAGAAACCAGCAAAGTACAAAAAAAGACAAAGTAATTGAATTGGCTTCATAGATTAATTTACTTGCTACGTTTTGTGTTTAATAGTTTTAACTTGTGTAACAGTTTTTTTATGAGCCATCATAATATTTCTTCAGTGAAAAAATAAAACTATTTGGTGGAAAACTATTTCACTTCTATTTTCAGTTGTGCTTGCAAGTTTATTGAAATGAGCTGGTTGACATGTTACAGCTTGTAAACCCCAAATTAATATTTTTGAATTCTATATACTCGATATATTTAGTTATAAAGTTACACCAGCAAACAGTTGAAGTTCCATATCAATTTTGTCTTTACATTTACTTTGCAAGAAAAAAATATATGCAAGATTAGCAAGTTTCTTGCCTCCACACAGCAAAATCTGAACCTTTATAAAGTAAAAAAGACTCTTTTTTTTTAAGAAAATGTATCTTATTTTCAGTCTTACAAGAAAAATAATCTTATCAGGAAAGTTGGGACTTTTCTGTGTGGAGTTTCCCCGTCCTCCCCGTGCATCTGTGGGTTCTCCGGGGACTCCGGCTTCCTCCTATCGTCCAAAAACATGCTCCATGGGTTAGCTGATGACCGATTGATTGATTGAGCATTATTTTGTGTTGAGAAAACCAGAGTTCCAAGAATTTCTATTTAAAATTTGAGATTGAAGTAAATTTGTGGGGATATATCACTTTTCTATTCATTTGAGTAGAAAAGTGAAATTTGATTGATGCCACAAAATGTCCCCATCCACAAAGGTCAAAGGTCGGAGTGCCCACACATGCAGTAAATGTTGACTCTTTCATGGCTCGGTGTGTCAAACGAAGGTGAAGGGGAAAATGTTCCTCCACTAAAGGCTTTAATTATGTCTGGTTGCCATGGTGACACCTGAGGAGGCGGTGACAGTGATGAATGACAAAATGAGAAAAGAAAACAACTCCAGGTCAAATAAAAAACATTAAATTAAAACTAAAATTGAGCTTTAAATTAGTTTTTTAAGCTAAATCTAAACACTTCATACTCAAGCTATGATGTTGTTTAATTGTAAATAAATATTAGAAATTACAACAATTATTGGATGGATTTAAAACCAATACATTTAATGTTTAATTTCGGTTTTTTTGTTTTAATATTAGTTTGAACAAAAGTTCTGAGTTCTAATCATGAAGCTCCAGGTGAGTGGTCCAGGAGCCAGATGAAATCTGCACCACATCGCCACCTACTGCTCAGACCAGACAGGCACATAAGGCTCTTACTTTGAAATGTAATGAAAGGGGAAAACTTTATTTAAAACTTGAGACACATTATATAAAATAACATGTAAAAAGCAACAAAAATGATAAAATTTTATCTTTGTTATATTATCAGATTTAAAATGACAATGACTATCGCACATAAATGAATTCATTTTAGTCATTTTTGTGACAACACTGAGCTTTTTTAGTTGGTCTCATGACAAAACATAAACTTGGATAAGTAGGAATCCTAAAAAATAAATTAATCTAAAAAAAAAAAGTTTGTGTTTGATTTAAAAAATAAGGAAGATAAATGTAAATGATAATTATCCAGAGTGCATGTGTATCTGAATGCAAAACTATTCATATTTTCACCAGATTTTATCTCTAACTTTTTGATTAAGAATGCACATGAATAGTGAAATTTAATAATAAGTACAATTTTAGGAAAATATTGAACTTTCCTCTGAATTCTGTTTCCTCTTTGTCCCATGCAAAGTCTTGGGGATTCCTAGAACCCACCCCAGTTACTTCTACTCCAGAGCAGGAGAACCCTGGACACTTTTCCAGTTCATCAGAGAACCTCAAACTCCCATAAATTTACCAAGCATCTTTTGAAGCCAGGTTTTGACTGAAATGAAGCCAGAGACCTCAAAGATAATGCACAGGAAAAACATGCAAAATGATTCTCCTCTCATCCTTCGTGGGGGTTTCTCCTCCAAGCTCAGGTCCTCTAGGTCTGGGAGCATGAGGGTCTTGTGCAGTATCTTAGCAGTATGTAGCCACTCAGTGCTGGATTGTCTTGGATGCTCCTTTGCCAGAGACTTCTCCTTGGGTTTTGTCTGGTGTGGGAGATCTGAGCCTCTATCGCTCTGATACTCTGAGCTTTTTCCTGTGCTTTCCTATAGGCCAGCCTTCTCTAGCCATTGGCATGATTTTTTTATTAGGATCATTTTATTATTTAATTTGGTTTATTTTATTTGTTGGCACAATTTTTTCTTGCAATGATTTTGCTTTTTATTTTGTCTAATGTCTTTTGTTTATTTGTGTATGTCCTGATGAATCTGTCATGTATCTGCAGGTGTTTTTGCCAACATGTACAGCTTGATACTGAACCTTAAATTTTACAGTAAAAAGTAGTAATCGTAGTAATGCTTGTGATGCATTCATAGTCAACAGCAGAGAGAGGGAGTATTAGAATATTTTACAGACTGTTGTGCTGACAGGATGCTGAGGCTTTTATTGTGAAATCAGTACACACCGGAAGTTTACAGTTAGCATCCCTTCGTTTCAGTTCTCCTCAGCGTGGGGAGCGTCGAGGGAAAATGTTACCTTTATCTATTAAAGATGACGAGTATAAACCAGCTAAATTCAACCTGCTGCTTAAACTGTCCGGATGGTTCAGGTATGACAGCCACGACCGACTGGGAGACTTTTCTCTGCCGCGGCGAGCCGGATGCTAACCGGCTAGCTTGAACAGATGTGTCTGTGTGAACTCAAAGTATTTTTAAAACAGCTGTAGTGTATCGACTGTCTGTATTAGTGTGTGAATTAGGTCGTGACGAGTCACTAAGTTGTGTTTTGCTTGTATATGAGATGTGTCAGCTTTTCCGGATGTTGTCTGATTTTTTTTTTATTATTATTATTATTTTCCAGGTCAATTCTGGCGGAGAAAACCTCCAGGAATCTGTTCTTCTTCCTCTGCCTCAATCTATCTTTCGCTTTTGTGGAACTGACGTATGGAATCTGGACCAACAGGTAGACTCACAGAGTCAGCAGCAGCATATGTGTGTATGTGTATGCTAGCGCGCGCGTGTGCGCTCGCGCGGCTCTCAGATTGTGCCACGTAAGTGTTAGCTTTAGCGGCGAGAGAGGCTGATTCCGTCACGTTAAAGCTGAGCTGGAACTTGCAGTTGTAATTTGAAGCGGTCTCGGTCACCTATTGTGGAGACAAAACACTCAGACTGCGGCAGGAACAGACACGCGAGCTGTTCCACGAGTGACAGTGGGTTCGAGTCCTCCACACCTCCATGATCTCTGGATGGAAGGGTCTCTGAAACCACAGCAATGTGATATTTAATTATAAACCGGAAAAAATGGGAGTAATAATCCGGAACTACTATTTCATTTGGCCTTAAATGTAAAAAAGAAAAAGATAGTCATAAGACTTTGTCAAATGTCAAAACAATAATCCCTCTCTCTGTGAGTTAGCACACGTTTACATAGACATGATCTTTACTGCTATTTTCTTTGCGTTTTGTTTGACTTTCCTCCTGAAATTCTTTGCCCAAATATCCTGATCACGTGGGTGGTGCTTCTGTCATTGTTAACAAATGAGGAGTCACTGATCCCCTGAGAGGATTATTCTAAAATCAATGATTGAACCCGGAAGTTTCCCAAAATCCAGATTGGGTTTCTGCCCTTACATTAGGATTAAGCCTGAAAGTATCCTCTGTTATGGTTTATCTATTCTCAGACGTGGTTCCATAAATAAATTGTCTTAAATTAGCTAATTAAAAGCTTATTTTCATGTCTTCTACCCAGACCTGGATCTTGTATCTTTCAGGTTGATGTTGTAGCATTTAGCAGCACATGTTAATAATAATTCTTTAACCTGGATTATGTGGTGGATATATTTTTTAGAAAAATAAATCCTTGCACATTATTCTAAAAAACAAATGAGGGATAAATTTTATGTAATATAGTATATCACTTTGCATTTATTATAAATATGTCAACTAATATCAAAGCCAATTAAAAAAACTAAAATAAAAAAAAATTAAGTATTTTTTGGGTCTGTCTGAGGTAGTCAAATCAAACCGACCTATACCATTTAAAAAAACATTTCAAAATCAGAAAAATCGACAATTGATCTTGGAAAATACCATTTGTATTGCAAGAAGTTATGTTTATTTTACTATAATATAAAAATGACCTGTGTTTTCACATCAGATGACACACACGTGATCCAGCAAAAAAATGATCAACCATCATTACAGTCCAATGCGTAGAAACACTTTGAATTTAGCAAAGACATGTGACCATAGAGTGTGGTATCATGTTCTAACAATGTTCTCTTTGTGTTATTTTCATAAACAATAGTGGTCTGAACTTCATGAAACTAAAATATGAATGGATTTGCCATTCATTCTTGTTTACTTGTTTGTTTGTACATATAGTTAATTTGCATTTATTTATCTAGCAAGAAATCCAATTAATCGGTAAAACTTAACCTGTACCAGGTAGTGCTGGGCGATAAGACGATACATATCGTGTAAGCGATAGAAAAAAGTCTATTGTGCAATTTCTCTTCTATTGTTTTTATTTGTTTAGTTTTATTGCTGAACTTTTGTGCAAAAATGTGTCTTCCTACTAAGAAACTTATAACTGTTGTGCACTTTAAAAACATTTTCACAACATTTTTGTCAATTTCTTTTCAAAGACTAACTGAAAATATACGTTATTCTCATATATCGTTATATATATTGTTATTTTTGATATTGAATAATTTATATTGTAATATTTTTTCCATATTCCCCAGCACTAGTACTAGGTATTTATCTTTGAGTCACAATGGTTGAACTTTTGGCTAAAGATGTCCTGGATTAATTTTAGGTCTGGGAATCAGATTGTTCAGAACGAACCAATATTGACTACAAATTATGATATGAATCAAATAGTTGTTAAAATGAATCGTTCACTCCTATGTGTGACAAAGTGTCAATAAACTGTTCTCCCTCGATCAAGCTTAGTCAATATTCTTGTCCTGCTTCTATCTGATCAGAACCGTAGTAGTGATGGTGGAAGACGTTTTTTTTTTTTTTTAAATGACAACTTTTCACATAAGGTCATTTTGAGGCACATGTATTCCCTCGTTTAATGTAGGAGTTACATTCCTTTAATAACCTAAAATAGATGACATGCAGAAGTAGGATTTCAGGTTAAAAACTTTTTTCTCTCTTGTATAAACTTTTAAAGGTCAAGACTTCATAGAATAAAAGGCCAAGCAACAAAAAATAAAAACAAAAAAAACAAAGATCTGAATGTGATCAAAGATTTATGCAATTTTAGAGAGAGAAACTGCATTTAGGAGATTTATAGACAGCCAATCAGGACACGGAACATGGTCCACTGTAGAAAGAGAGATGGAAGAAGGCGTTCTGGTCCGCACCAGTTTGTTTTTCGTTGATGGAGACAGATAGCAGCTGATACTATCTTGTGTGCACTATATATATATATAAATATATATATATATATATATATTTTTTTTACTTTGATATCTCTTTCAAGGCTCTGTACCAAATCTATGCTCTTCTGGTATCTTATCTGCTGTATTAACCATCTCATCTTCATCACACATTCGTGTTTAGTCCTGAAGGCTCGTTGTCTTCCCCGTCAGTCTCCTTACACGTCTGCTGCTGTGTGTTTGTGTCCAGTTTAGGTCTGATATCAGACTCCTTCCACATGTTCTTCGACTGCACCGCCCTGCTGGCAGGCCTCGCAGCCTCCGTCATCTCCAGGTGGAGGTCCAACGACAGCTTCTCCTACGGGTGAGACCTCCTCCACTGTGTGCGCCGTCTCTGGAGCGCGTCACGCCCGGCTCAGATCTTTGCGTGTTTGTTGTGTTTCAGGTACGTAAGGGCTGAGGTTCTGGCGGGCTTCGTCAACGGACTTTTCCTCATCTTCACAGCTTTCTTCATCTTCTCTGAGGGAGTTGAGGTAACGTTTAACCCGTCTGTGTCAGAGGAATCAAACACTTTTATGTCAATGTTGAGGAATAACAAAAACAAAGAAAAGTTTTGGTGAAAAGTTTCACCAAAGAAATAGTTTTTGACTAAACCATAAGTTACATTTAACAAAAGTTTGGAATAGTAGCTTAAAAATAAAGTAAAATTGTTGTAGTTTTTCTTATTTTTAGTGTATTGTTCAGCATTACTCTCCATATGGGATGTTTTACTCATTTATTTTACTATATTTTTATTCTTTAATGTAATTTTTTTCTTAAAAATAATTTTAAACATCAAAATTTAATGTTGTTAACTGACATTTTGACTTATTTTTTTGGTCTTATATCTGCATATTTATTAGCAACAGAAAAATAAAGCTTTTATTTCTTATTTCATGTAGAGAACTTTTTCTACATTGTTTTATTTTAACTTTATAATTTCTCAAAGCCGTAGTTGTCAGGTAAAGTCCAGTCCTATAAAAAAGTTCACATTTGAAGCTTTAGTTTGGATGTATTTAATGAATAAACCTGAAATGTAAGTGTTTAGACGTAAATATATGTCGCTCTTGATCCTTTGGAAGCAAAAGGAGAACAATCTCTTATTTCCGTCTTTCAGAGAGCTTTGGAGCCTCCGGACGTTCACCACGACCGGCTCCTGCCCGTCTCTGTGGCCGGCCTGCTGGTCAACTTGGTGGGCATCTTCGTGTTCCAGCATGGCGGACATGGACACTCGCACGGAGACGGAGGTAACCCCCCGCGTGACCTTCAGTGTCCACGCTGAAACGAGAAAGCGTCTTCACCGCAGCTCCTCTGCTCAGGTCACGGTCACAGCCACTCCCTGTTCAACGGCAGCGCTCATCACGGACACAGTCACGGAGGACACGACCATGGAGGACACGGACACAGCCACGGAGGACACAGTCATGATGAACACGCTCACAGTCACGGAGGACATGGACATAGCCACGGAGGACACCAGGAACCTCCCTGTCCTGGTGAGTTTGACCTCTGACCTGTCACTATTTTCAGTTGTAGGTTTTTTTTTTTTCATTGGTGCAGGGAATTCGTTGCCGGACGCTCATCCAAAAATGTGTTCATATATTGATGTTCCTGCTGCGAGTGGGAGGAGCTAATACCAAAAGTTTTCAGCCTCATCGCTACATGGAAGCATTGTCCGTATCTCATTTACAATTCATAGAAGACACGGATGATGTTGAGAGATCAGGTTTATTTATTTTAAAGAGCTCTACAAAAGCAGCAGGAATCATGTCTCCATGTCTGGGTCCATGAGATCATTCAGAGACTCTCTCGGTACGGTGACCTTCACCATCTACTGCAGGAGCTCAGTCGGGATGGCGGCTGCTTTCAGCGGTACTTCTGTCTCTCTGTGACCCAGTTTGATGACTTGCTGTCTCGCATTAGTCCAAGGAGGGAAAACTAAGACTAAAAAGGACAATGCAAATAAATAAAGTTCTGGATTTCCATGGATTTGGACTCCACCTGCTGATCACGTCATCAACATGTCACGGGCCAAAGCTGAGTCCTGATTGGTTGACATGACTCAAATTCTTTACCGAAGTTCAGATCTTTTAGCATGGTGCAGCCAAATGCTTGTTGTACAGCAGAATTTTTGCCACGCCGTGTCGCTGCACCGCTCAAATCTCGCCACTTGACCTCAGATGGCGTCTGCACATTGATGTGCGAGCGCAGTTATAACCGTCTCCTGTTTTGGTTTGTTTCAGATGATCTACAGCCTGCTGCAGGAAGAGGCTCCAGCAAACAGATCCTACAGGGTAAGAATGAAACAACCATTCAGACACCATCAAATGTTCCTCTTTTCCTACAAACCTATGTGTGTTAGAATGCATTTCCTGCTCTAAAACACTGGTTTATACACCTGAAGGTTAGTCAGTTATTTCAATCAGGTGTGTGGGAGCACGAAATCAGGAAAACACGCCAAGCAGGAATAGCCTTCAATAGGGGTGTAACGGATCACAACACTCACGGTTCAGATCGTGTCACGGTTCGGATCCCATTTCGGATAAGTAAAAAGAAAAGAAAAGAAAAGAAAAACAGCAAAAAACAACAAGGTAAAAGCTAAATTAATTTTTGACAATGCTTCAAAACCTTTGGGCTTTCAAATATGTCTTCAGAGCTTCTGAACCTGGAGCTCCAGTCTGTCCAGGTGGTGTTTGTGCTGAGTTGACTTTACTGACCCACTAGAGGGCGATCACACGTCATGAAAGAGCCTTTTCTTTGCCCTCATCATGTGACCGTAGTGATGCTGGTGTCAAATCCTGCTCCTTGAGGACTGGTGTTCTGCTTGTTTCTGCGAAATCCTCCCCTCTCACTACTGATTATTGGATCTGGTGTGTTGGAGCAATGAGGAGCACCGAAGAAAACAAACAGCAGCCCCCCTCCCAGGTCTGGAATGGGAACACTTCTGTTGCAGGGGTCCAAAATGCTGTCTAACTTTCTTGACAATCTGTAGTTGTGACTTTTCAAGGTTTAGTCATGCCAGTTTTTGTGTTTAAATGTGGTTTGATGTCTGAAATAGCACAGAAACATGTCTAGTGTTAGCTTGTTGCAGGATTTGTACATTATTGCATTGAAAAAACATTTAATCTGAGGCAGGTTTAGCTTGGTTAGCTCTGTCACAGACTTTTCTCTTTGCTGGAGCTGCTGTGCGATTGGTCAGAAATCTGAAATGCTCTTGGTTCACGCCATTGACTGCATATGAGAGACGGACCGAGTTAGCGTGATGTCATCCATACAAATGGCTGATTCCCAGCTACGCCGTGTTGGAGCCAGACGTCATCAGTGAGCAGTGGTTGGTCCATGGCGGTCTGAGGGAACGTTTCTATGGCAACCACTCTCCAATTAACAGTGAACTTTTGGAAGTCCACATCCCAACAACTTGGAAACAGAATCAAGAAAATCTGTCAAACATTTGAATGTTCGACATGAGACCACATGCTTTTATTAAGGCATCTGATTGGCTAGTTTATACCTTGAATAACAAGTATGAAAAAATACAATTAGCAAGAAGACGTTAAAAAGTATTGGAGCAAGAATGGTTATTCTGACAAATACAGTGACTGAATATTAGCTGTTTATTTCTTATTTCTCAGTAAAAGCCTATTGGATTTTGTTTTTTTTGGAACCACTGGGTACTTCCTGTTTGGAATACCAGGGGGAGGAGTCACTCAGTCCAGTTCTCTATATACAGTTAATGATTGATACAGAAAACTGAGTTTTATTCATGCTCGATCTAATCAGAATCTAAAAAAATGTTCTTAATCATTCACGTTTCTTTAATTCATGCAGCAATGTTTGTTTATTTAATAAAATATTTAATTTAATCGTATCAGTTTTTGTGCAGAACATTTGTTCTGCAAAAGCATGTCTTTTTCTTTTCGTTTTTTTTATTGGTGCGTCTAAAACTAACAGAATAGACAGAATGTTGATTCTAAACCCTCAAGGGATTAGGGTTGAAACTCAACCTTTACTTCATTTTGACCTATAAAGACCCAGACCCACTTTTTTCTTAAAAATAAACTTAAGTGGGAAACACCACAAACCAAGTTCACCGCACAAAACATTTCACATGTTTTTCTGTTACATTGAAGTCACTAAGGGTTCTTATACGTTAAAATGCATTAAAAAAAATGTTTTTCTTCCTCTTTGCGTGAACATGATTTGATCTTTACATATATTTGTTTAAAATCATTTGAATATTATCTTTATTGACTCTGTCTGGTTACTTAGAGGAGGCCGACTCGAAATGAGCTCCTTGGGGTTAAAACTCTGAAGTCAAACCTCATTAAGCAGCAAATTAAAAGCAGAACATTTCCAGCTTGATCTGAAATATGTTCAGGTTTCAACTGTCACTAGTTGAAAGTGTTTTAAGGAATTGGACTTTTCAAATACCTGAGCTTCATCCTTCATTTAAACTGTGTTTTCCAGGAGTTCTTCTGCACATCATCGCTGACACTCTCGGCAGCGTCGGCGTGATCATCTCTGCTCTGCTGATGCAGAAATACGACCTGATGATCGCAGATCCCATCTGCTCCATGCTGATCGCCCTCCTCATCGGAGTCAGGTGACCCTCCGCGGTCCGGCCGCTAAAACGCCTCTGTCTTTCTGTGGAAACGCTGATGTGTTTTCCACACTTGAGCGTGCTGCCTGAGCCGGCCCTAAATAACGGCAGAAGGTGTTCAGCCTCTGATGGAGGTTCTGAGGGATCAGCAGAATCACTGCGGCGGCCTCGGTCGTCCTCCAGCGAGCATCAAAGCCTCTAACCGGATCTGAGAACGAAACCACATCAATCCTGGCTGCAGCTTCCAGTCATCCCTGAAAAACCTTTGACGGATTTGTGAGAAATCTTCTGGGAATAGTGCCGGAAATCCAAAAAAAAACACTTGGCACTTAATGCTGTTAGAGCTATCAGAGAGCTAAAGCATCTTAGATAAAGACCTGTTTACTCTGCTAGATGAAGCTAGAAATAATACAAAAAAAAATTCTAAATCACTGTTTTCCAGAAATTCGTGATAAATGAAAACTTTCCAAAGATTTCCATGTTGTTTTATGCATTTAGAAATCCATCCAGGATTCTTCAACTCAATAGAGCATTCTTTACTGTGAAGAAAGACTCATTGGCCAACATTAGTCTTTGAGACAACATGGAAATGTTACCGGCAAAATTACAGGAATCTAAAATCCAGAGTTCACTCCTGACTAACATGTTTAGAGAAGCTCTGGAGAGGCTTGTTGTTCCTGAAATGTCTTCAGAAAAACAACATGCTAATCGCCAAATAAAGCAAGAACAAATGTCAGTTTCCAAAATGAGCTCTGAAATAACGATCTAGAACCAAACAAAAGGAAGGAAATCCGTCTTTAGCCTGAAGAACAATCTGGAAAATAGCCTCCACTCTCGTAAAGAATGTGCAATTAGAAGTTAATGCACTTCGACGTGCCAAACCACCAGAATGGGGCTGGAAATATTCCTGGAGTCTGCTGATGGCTGTGGATGAAAATGCAGCGGGCAGATGTCTGTGAAGAGCCGTTGATGGATGGGGTCGATGCGTTCTCGTGCAGTTGGATTGGCTGGAAGAGAGCGCAGCGGCATATTTTCGCCTCTGTGGTCAGCTGAGAGGCCTTCGCATTAACCACGGAGGATCGTGTTTCTGCCGTTGGAAAGTCGGAGTCGCCGCTCCACTGAAATGCCCTCAGATTGTGCAGATGGATCTGCGGCCGACGCAGGCTGAATATTCTCAGCGTGGATCTGTGTTTAAGGCTAAACCTCAGACCCGGCCTTTAGTCCAGCTCTGTGATTAAACCTATCAGGAACTCTTTGGGGGGAGTCGTCATTTCACCGCAGGATGAGCCAAACCTTTGTTGTTTTAGCTGGTCTTAAATGTCAGTTTTGTTATTTTCCCACGCTGCATGTTAATGTTTGACCTCTGACCTGCAGCGTCGTACCTCTGCTGAAGGAATCGATCGGCATCCTGATGCAGAGAACTCCACCCTCACTGGACCACACTCTGCCAGAGTGCTACCAAAGAGTAAGTCCTGACTGCAGCATGTATGCATGCGTCAGCTGAGAGGCAGCAATGTTCCATAGTGATGCATTAGAGTCGTGGTGTAGTAAGCAGAGATCCCATTAGCTTCATAGATGCTGTATTTGGCTCCTGGCACATTTTGTTAACAGGTAACTTGAGTGTGACTCCACTTGTGTCTTAAAAAAACTATAACCTTTAACGGTTTAATACTCCAGTATTGAGATTCTTTCAGCTAATGTACTTCTTAACTGTTTACTCAATTAACGTATTTCCAGTGGATTTAAAATAGAAAAAAAGCTGATTCTCATTGATTGTGTAAATAGTCAATGAGTTGCGCGTGTTATTTAGGTTTTGCTGTCTGAAGTTCCTCTGTTAAAGGGAAAATAACCTTTAAAGTCTCACTCAAGTCTTTTAATCTATTTTAAAATCATTCATAGTCATTTTCTGCTTATGATTATGGCGTTTTTAGCAGGGCTGGGTATCAGTTATAATTTCCAGAAACGATTAAATTCGATTCACAAGAGCCTGAATCGATTTGATTCAATTTTTTTTTTCTTTTGATTCTTCAGTTCAATTAAATTTTCAGTTTACACATGTTTACACATTTGTTTAAGAATACATTAATAATCTACTTTATAATTTAAATATATTATATTAATTTGATACAGTTGACATACTGTATTAGTGAAATAATCAGATTGTTAATATCATTCAGTGTTACCTGGTTTATCTAAAGGAGAAGTTCTAACTAAAATGTTCAGATCATTAACATTGTAAACATTGTTCTGCTTCTCCTGGAGCGAGTTTCAGTTTGGCCACTAGGTGGCGACCGTGCTGTAGAAGTACACCTTAATCAAGAAGAAGACAACAGTATAAGGGGAAAAAATGATGTTTTAGACCACAAATAGTTAATTAAAAAAAATCCTGAAAACAGTTTGGAAAAATTCATGCCTGCAATGTATTCTTAGGTCGACCGAGCTTTAGCTTTATCCGTCCTAAGGGAAATCCCCATTAAATGTTAGCATCAAGCTAGCAGACTTTAAATTTATGCGCTATATCTTTTGTGAATCGATTATTGATCTATTAAGCTTAAATCGATTCAAATCGATTTTTTTTCCCAACCCATCCCTTGTTTTTGGCCAAAGTTTGAATAAAATTGTAGTATTTTTCGGACATAGTTTCTGCAGAGCGGCATTAGTTTACTGCAAAATTACCCTTGAACTGTTGGTGGGATTGTTGGGGCACGGCAAGCCCGTCCCCTCCCTGTTATGCTGCATTCACACCGAATGCATTTCACACAGCAGAGGCGGCCAGTTTCAATGTTTTAATGTACAGACATGAACTGAGGTCCTGCGGCGCGGCGGTCTGGCAGCAGCGCGGTTTGAGCGGCGTGGCACAATTTGGAATTTACAGTGACTCGATCAGCAGGTAGAATATTAATGCGAGCGTTTTTGTCAGCCTCCTGACTCAGTCACACAAAGACCATGGAAGCAGCTGTCATACAAACAGCTCCCGGAGTGGGATAGAAGCAGGAAAATATGTGAATGATCACAGAAACCAAAACACGGAGACGTGATTACTGATGTTTTTGTAGAACTCTTCACAATAAATAGACCTGATCCCTCAACAACATCTGTGTTCTTCATACATTGGAAGCGAGAGAAACCCAGACACCGCTCCATGTAGCGATCATGCTAAAAACATTAGCTGGTAGCTCCTCCCACATGCGGGTGTGGCGAACACATTTTTTTTTTTACAGCGAATTGTCAAGAGGGGTGGGTCACTCGATGGTGGTCACTTCTTTTACATCACAAATAAGATCTTCTTCAAACAAAACATTTTTGTCTATTTCTGATTTACGATTTGAAAAAAGAAATACTCAGAAATGCAATTTTAAGTCTAACTTTCTCAATATGTGTCCTCCATCATACTACAAGAACATGTTAAAACACTATTTCTATTTGAAGTGGGTCTTTTATTTCTGGAAAAAACAAACAAATGTATCTATTTTAAGTTTCTTCATGAAAAGCTAATTTGAAAGATGCTAGCTTCCCTTTAATCCCACCATGTTTTTACCTTTATCTGCTCAGGTTCAACAGCTGCAAGGAGTCTACAACCTGCAGGAGCCTCACTTCTGGACTCTGTGCACGGACGTTTATATCGGAACACTGAAGCTGCTCGTGGCGCCTGATGCAGACACCCGCTGGATCCTCAGCCAAACGCACAATATCTTCACGCAGGTATAGGTGGAGGACGACCTGCAGATTCACGCACGCTGCTAACAGTTTAAAAACTCGACCCCATGACGTGTTGATGTCTCTGCAGGCTGGAGTCCGGCAGCTCTACGTTCAGATCGACACCGCTGCAATGTAGAGGCTCCGCCTACTGGCCTGGGACCAATCAGTCTGCTGCTGCAAGTGAACTTTAAACGCCCCCAACAGTCACTGCACAGCCACTGCAGGGCAGACGCGGAGGGGGGGGCGCGCACACGGAACTGATGAAGTCAAACAGCCCCGACCCATTTGTCTTTTGGTTTTTAATGATGTAACTTTCTGGGTTGCTGGGCATCGGGCTCTCCCCACCGCCTGTACTTTGTTATCTGACACAAAGTATTCTGGGTAAGTGCCTTCATTGTGAATCGGAGACAATCTGAGCTCCTCCCACCACTGCTGCGGCCCGCTGCGGGGTCCAGAGTAAAGCCCTGTTTTTACTGTGCCATACATGTGACCAAACCATGTGACCCGTCCACGGGATCATTTTTTTATTTTTACTGTAATAAATAATTCTGTTCCTTTGAGCGGAGTGATTGATGTCCGTCTTATCGTAAAGGCGGGGTTTGTGTTTACATCTACAGATATCAGAGAAAAGGGTCACATGACTTCAACCTTACAACCGTTTAAAAATGTCAATACAAGAAGAATGCAAATTAAAGAAATTTAAAAGGCAACTGAGGTTTTTTAAATGGTCAAAATACTTTATTTCATGGCCTTTTCTGAGTGCATGGGGTTGCTGGAGCCTATCCCAACAGTAGTGGGGTTGGCTCCAGGATCTCCATGAGCACCAAAAGGGATTCATCGAGTTCAGAAGATGGATGGATTTTATGACATGGTCAAAAAAACGTTTTGATTTGTGTGTAAACGGAGCGTCTTAGAGTCCTTCAGACAAACCGGTGTCAGGATGTGTATGTGGAGCTGTCGATCATCTGCAAGTGTTCCAGAGCGCCCGGCTCTGCGTTCACCCGCAGCATGTCCACTTCCAGCGGGTGGAGTCGACTAGTGACGACCAGCGAATGCAGCGGCCCACCCAAGTCACATGACACGAGCTGGCGTAGAGTTCCTGTCCGGATTTTCTGGTCGTCTGAGCCGAGCCGGGCCACGCCCACACACACCGTGTCCTCCGTCATACCTGGAGGGGGACGGACAGATGACAGCGTGTGAACATGAAGTGCAGCCGTCACAGAGCAACACCTGATGGTCAGATTATGATAATTCATTTAAAGTGAAAATAAACCAACATTTTATAACTGTATATTTCAATTGTTCTGGGGGTGATAAACTTTTATGAGTCGCTCATCAGAAGCGGGAATATGCTCCGGCACCCCCGCGACCCCGAAAGGGACAAAGCGGTCAAGAAAATGGATGGATGGATGGAGTTCTTTTGGGGGAAAAAAAACTGTAAAGGTAGAATTTGAAATCAGCAAGAGCAAGATTGGATTACAATGACTATGTTGTTACCATAGTAACAAAATTACATCCGCATTGATTGATTGCAAGACATCTGTTGCAAGCATTGACTCCTGACTAATCAAATTAAGTAAATTTAGACGCCTTTTTTTGGGTACTGATGCCACCGAAGGTTGTGATTGGTCTGTATCGGTCAGTGTTTCTATGGAAACCAGGAATGAGATTGTTGGACGGCTCAGGCCTACCACTTGAGGCGGGCTCGGGAGTTTGTCAAACATTTTGATCGTGGGCGTCAGCGTGCACCACATACTTTTATCGAGGCATCCGATTGGTCAGTTTATGACTTGAAATATTTGCAATAAAGGAAAAATCTGACCCAAAAAAAAGTATTAGCAAGAACATGTTTTAAATAGAAGCCGATAAGATTTTGGCTTCTTGGAACCACCGGGCACTTCCTGTTTGGAATGCGAGGGGGAGGAGCCACTCAGTCCAGTTCTCTTATACTATCAATGGTTGCAAATCTGTTAGTGTTTTTTCCAGATAACGTGGTGCAGCAACAGTAGTTCTGATGCCAAAGAGATGGTTAAAAAACTGATAGACGGTCTTGGCCAGCATCTCCATCTTCCTAAAGGAGAGGAGCGTCTGGACGGCAGTCAAACCTCAAATTCAGGACGAATAGTGTTGGTTCTGTTCTGGAGAACTGGACCGGCTCTTTACCTTTTGCTTGGAACCTCAAGGGATCTTGAAAGTTTGCACATCAGGTCTAAATGCGTTTGGAGGACCTGAAGGAAGCTTTTGGCGATGTCCCTCTGGATATGTTAAAGCTAAAGGGTCGCTCTGATGGTATGGGAGAAACACCCCCTCCACTGGGGGCTATAAGATCTCTATGCAAACAGAGAAGAGGCCTGGTTGACATGGCAACCAGTAAGTCAGGCTTGTTAACCACTTGAAACTTTTACAGGGCAAATGATGGATGGATTCAAATATCAACACTTTCTTACCCTCCAACATACATTTAACTTAAATCTTTAGGTTTGCCTTTATGCTAATTTTTTTAGTACAAAATTCTCTTTTAAATTACTAAGTGACCAATCTGTAGAAAATAAAAAATCCAGACATTAGTGGACAAACTTTGTGTTTTGAGATCAGGTGTGACTCACCTAACTCCTCCCCCTCTTCCCTCCTCCTGTGGATGATCTGCATCAGCTGATCCGCAGCCTGGCTGACGGTCATGAAGCGAGGAGGCTCGTAAATCTTCCTCCCTCTACAAGTCAGGAAAAACAAACAAATGTGCTGCTTTAAAATGATCAGGAGGTAATTTCAGGTCATTTTAAGTTTTTGATGAAAGATACGTTTTTAAAAAAAGTATTTGATTTTGTGACACAAAATGGTCGTTTCTCTGTGGAGCTGAACAACTTGTTTTCAGCAGGTTGATTATAGATCAACTAACAAACTACAACTACCATGAGCATGCATTTATGAATAAAAAGAAATTATTCTTTTAAATTTAAATATTTTAAAAGTGTGTATTTCATTGAAAAAGAACAGCCAAAAGTTCAATTTTTGTCCCTTTTCATTTCAAAAGTAGAACTTCTGTAACAAATTAAAATGATTGCATGTTCATATGCAAATGTTTCAAGTGTTTATTTACTATAAATGTGATAATTAGAGCTTAAAACTAATAAAACCCTAGAATTTTAGTATCACAATAGATTTGAAAAGTCTGACAACGTTCAAAGACATCAGAATATCAATGAAGCACATTGAACAAAAAAGAGGTGGAAAAAAGTCATAAAATAGATTCTTGAAGGAATTTAAACCATAATTCGCTTAAGTAAACATGACTTATCTTTTATAATCTATCAATCTTCTCTGGAGTTCAAATATATCTAAACTAAAAGACAGAAACAGTTGTCCTGCTGCGTCACGGTCCTCTTCTGTCTTTTTAATTTGCTCACATGAAGCTGAAAGCCGGTCAGCAGAAATCCTCAGCGCTGGTTCTGCTCGGGTTCTTACCTCATCATGTTCTCGATGCTCTGCTCTTTGACTTTGATATCTGAAAGGAAACAAAGCATTTACTTTTTTAAATAAAGTTCACAACAAATAAAAACAAGAATATTGATCTATTTCTATTCAGATAACCAATAAGGAAGATGACATCACTAGTTATAATTCATCTGTTTGGTTTTAGCATGTTTTCCATCGTTAAAAAAATAAGATTAATGCTGTTTGAGGTCATTAGTAACTGAACTCATAGTACACAAAAGCAGGCATGCTAAAAAAATACATTACAATTGGTCTAAACTTTAAAAAATAAATGAAAAACATGATAAATCATAAAAACTTTTACTTATTTCAGTAAAGTTCATACAGATGTTTGAAATCATTAAGCTTATAAATTTTATGATCTTTTATTTTAAATGGAGCTCCTAGATGTTTATAAAAGGGGGCGGGGTTTGAACCAGAACCTTAAACGCTGCTTTAAGGGAAACAACAGGAAGTGGGATTGATGCTGATGGAGGAGCGTCTGACTCTTTAGGCTCTTATTGTCTTATTTTCCTTTAATGAATATGAACGACATGCAGACACCAGCGAGTCAGCAAATCCCTGCGGACTGGAGGATGTTGGGGGGTCGGCGAGGGCCTTCAGGGGCCTCTGGGGTGATTGATGTCGGTCGGGCTGAGAGCAGACAAACACCTGGTGACTCCCTGAAGCTGAACTCACAGCGTGTGCCAGTAATTTCATGAATGTCGCGCCGAAAAACACAGAAACTAAACAAAAGGATTTTAAACGGAGTTCTAAAGCAAAGAAAGAGGCTGTGAGGAGAAAGACTAACTTAATGGAGCTGCTGCACTGTGTGTGTGTGGGTGGGGGGGGCTGACCTCATCATAATGTGCATTACAGTACTTAAGGTGAGTTGTTATAAGAGCATTAATGTCTTTGACAGGAGATGATGAGCAGGGCCTGCTTTATTCTAGCTGACTCCTGAGTGACAGCAGCCATTAAAAATCATTATTCATGTTCGGGGCTGATAAATGGGGAAGGTTTTTGTCTCTGTATCAAAGTAAATGTTTTATATTTTAGAGGAATGTGTACATTCACCAGCAGCTTTATAATTCACACAACTACACTCTTTAGATGTAATTAAAAAGTATTCCTAGTGTCTGTTTCCTAGTACAAAATAAATGTTGTGTGCCTTCTCTGACTTCCCATCATCCCTTTGTTTACACTCTCCTGCTAGCTTTTTTTTGTTTGTTTTTTTACATAAATGTCCTCCGTCATCAGAAAAATATCACAAGAACATATTAGCACAAAGATCAAAGGCTTTAAGCTGTGTGACTTTTTCTATTCTAAAGGAATATGTTTGTCACCTGGTTACCGTGGGCAACACCTTTCTGTCCTACTATAATAAGTGAACCCGTGTCACTGCGGCGCCTCCTTCTCACCACCACAATGACATTCTCTGAACCCTGGGTTTAGAAATCTTCAATTATGCAGGAGCGGCTGCGGCGCAGGGGTTGGAGCGGTCGACCTCTGATCGAAGGGTCGCAGGTCGGGACTCTGAACCCCGCGTCGCTCGGCACCGGTGTGTGGAAGTGTGGATGGGAATGGGACGTGATTGTAAAGCGCTTTGGGCCTTAATAAAGGAATAAAAGTGCTGCATCCATCCATCTACCCATCCATTTCCCGGCACTTATCCGGAGCCGGGTCACGGGGGCAGCCGTCTGAGCGGCTCAGACTCGCCTCTGTCCAGCCGCTTCCTCCAGAGAGAAAAGTGCGATAAGTATACGCCATTTGCTACTAAAAAGCCTCTTTTTTCAAATTAAGCTATTAATTATTTGCTCCTGTCCAGGCTGGAAGGGGAGGGGTAGAAGTCTGTTTGATCAAAGCAGCAGAACAAGCAAAAGAACATAATTCTGCACAAACTTTAAAAGTTTGCAAAATGAGAAAAGCAATATTTAGCTAAAAGTTTCACTGCCACATGCCAAATTCACAAATGAATTTTGGGTTCTTGCATCTTTTACCAGAATATTGTGAAAATTTAATAAATGAATCCCTGACTCAAGCTGAACGAAACAATATAATATAAAATATGAACAAATTAGTAATGTGGGCGTGGTTAACAAAAAGCCTCTGTTGCCAAGGAAATCCAAAAATTTACTTTTTCGGATTTGTCTAAAAACGACAGATCTGTTCGTCACCCCCAGATGACTAAAAAATGAAATGGTTGCTATGGAGATAAAATTTTAAAAAAGTGTTTTTATGTATGAATTCATTATCTACAGGCCTGACCAGAGTGACGGGGCAGAAGGGGTGGGTGAGAGGGGCATGAGGCAATAAGAGGGTGTCAAAAGGGGCCTGCGAAGGCAAAGACAGGCTGCGCATAGAGGCCATACGACGCCACCCACAGCTTTAATATTACCATTCAATATACAAAAAAAGAGATTTTAATGTTTGGCTGTAAATTATTTTTCTTTGAACTAAAATCTGCTAAATCTTCTTATCCATGGTGCAGCGATTGATCCCTTTTACACCTTTATTCAAAGTTTTTCAAGCTTTCTGTGCTGCAATGTGCTCATTTTACTGAAATTGTTTCAAAATAAAAGCACCACATTACGGCTACAAACATTTTACTTACAATAATCATATAAAACTTTTCATTTAAATGTAGTAAGTTCAAATTTCAGGACAGATTTTCATCAAATTTGGATGATTTCAGTGTTTTCCCAGGTTTTGACGACAGCCGTGTTGGTTTGGTGAATGTGTATCTCACCCAGCAGACAGAGCGTGTGCAGTCCGGCCGCTCGGTTTTTACTGATTTTATCGTAGAAGCTCTCAGGTTTCCACGTTTCCGTCCAGAACACCACAGACACCGTCTCGCCGAAGTTATACAACTGCACACCAGACACACAAACACACAGAAGTCACAGGTCAGCTGTGACAATAAATAGGAGAAAAAAAGAGGAAACAGAGATGTGTGTGTGTGCTTCCTGTCTGTCTTATGCTGTGATCATGACGTTTGATCGTATGATGTGTTGTGTGTTTCTTTATGGTCTAGTGCAGGGGTGGCCAACCCTGGTCCTCAGGAGCCTCAACCCTGCCTGTTTTCTAGTTCTCCCTGACCAGCTTCCTGCTGATTAGTTGACGTAAATGATTCCACATCCTGATTGACTGAACACACCTGATTTCAATTGTCAGCATCAATCAGTCCAGGGAGAGCTGGAAAACAGGCAGGGTTGAGGCTCCTGAGGACCAGGGTTGGCCACCCCTGGTCTAGTGGATCATTCAAAGCATGATCAGGATGGATGTTGCACATGTTGCTGTGGTTGGTTCACTAACAAGACTTCAATGCCTCAAAACAGATTAAATCTGAGCAAATTAAAACGATCATTTCAGCGGTTTTAGAAATTAGTACCTGCAGCTTCAGAAAGTGAAGTGACAAAGTGAAAGCATATTTGAACCTGATGCAACTTTATTAATATTAATAATAACACCAGAGTGGAACTTCCAACTCTGCCAATTCATGTTATGCAAATAAGCTAGGTGTGTGA
This sequence comes from Oryzias melastigma, assembly GCF_002922805.2. Classification (NCBI taxonomy): domain Eukaryota; kingdom Metazoa; phylum Chordata; class Actinopteri; order Beloniformes; family Adrianichthyidae; genus Oryzias; species Oryzias melastigma. The sequence continues at coordinate 20,700,088 of NC_050522.1, read as the reverse complement.
GAATCCATATTTTGAGTAAGACTTCTTGTACCCAATTGATTTTTTAAGTCGTTTTGTTATTCATTTGCAGAGAAATGTTCCACATAAAACTTTTCTGATGTTTCTTGGACTACTTTTAGAGCTCAAGTGACAGAAATTTAATCTGGTTTTCAAAACCGGAAGATTTTTCAAAATAAAAGTTGTAATTTTGCCACGTTGACTAAATTTACAGCTGAAGTGAATGAAGGTGTAGCTGAGAGAATCCGATTATATTTCAAAATAAAAAAGTATTGAGACTTTATTGAGAAAAAATGGGTATAATTAATCATTTCTTCAGCGGCCTAGTGCCAAGTACAAACTTCTGTCAAATTTCCATATTTCTAGGCTCGTGACCTAAGGTGTTTTTTGGATTTTGGCCTCCTGTGTGATTGAGTTTGACACCCCTGCTTTAGTTTGTAGTCTTTAATGTGCTGGAGAGACGGTAGAATATTAACACTAACCACTAGGACTGCCATGATGTTTTTTAGGCTATTTTGGAGTTTAGCTAATATTTCAGCTACATGCTAGCAATTTTGGCTAATTTAGTCTTTTTTATTCGCTTTTTAAGGCTGTTTTGGAGTTTAGCTAATATTTCAGCTAATATACACACTACATATTTTGGCTAATTGTGGCTTTTTATTAGTTTTTCAGACTGTTTCCAGAATTTAGCTAATATTTCAGCTACAAGCTAACTGTTTTGGCTAACCTAGGCATTTTTTAAAGCTAATTTGGCATTTAACTAATATTCTATCTAGCTATCAGCTTCAGCGTTTTCAGTTATCAATTTCAGCATGTTAAGCTATCTGAATTAGCATCTGCAGCAGCCAAATTCAGCTTACAACATTCACATTTGCATTATCGCAGGTAATGCTATATATTTAGTTTTTAGTTAGTTTACAGCTAATGATGGTTAAGATGTGCGTTTTACATGCACTTTATGCATGATCCGATTAGTTGAATAATCAGAAAAAAATAATCAGTGATTAGTCCACTATTAAAATACCACCCTGAACTATAAAGCTGTGCTTAGTGTTGAACAGCGTGATTAATCTTATTTCTTGGTTGAACATGACCTGCTGACTGTCACCACTAGGATGGTTTTGTGGGAAGTTTCTCAATTTCAGCACCACATTTTGAACAGCGTTGAACTTCCAACTCTGTGCAAACAGGATAGAGAAATTTGGCGTTCAAGAACCTGACAGGGTTCAACATCAACGCCATCCGACATCTCAGAGATGAACTAGCTGAGAGGATCAATGTCTGCATTGTTTTCTTTGTCCAACTGCTTGTAATTCCCTTCTGGGTTTGAACATTGACAGGATGAAGTGAAATATGGCCGGCTTTACCTTTTGTCTGTAGAAAATAATAAACATCATCTAAAGAAAAGCCTGGAGGGACCGCCGGAGCTCCCATCTGACAGCAGGGGCCCCTCAGTGGAGGGGAAAACGGCCCTCATTAGCATAGCCCCGCCCCCTATTAACATATTAACAATGTCCCAGGGGGAGGCCGTGTTAGCATTAAACCTGTCCCCCGCTCGTGCACGCTTGTGTGGGAGCAGCTGAGGCCCGCTCTCAGACTGACGGCTCCGTTAATGACCAGTCCCGTTAATTTGATGTTGTAACTGTAATGGAGCGTAATGAGCGCCGCGTGAAGCAGACGCAGATGGGTTGAAGCGGACGCACGTGAAACAACATCCAGCATGGCATTAGGAGGTTGTTGCCCTCGGCAACGGCAGGCACTGACCTGCAGCCCGCAGCAGCCCACCGCGTTCATGATGGAGGCGTTGTGGACGACTTTGTACGGTATCCCAGCATTCACTGCTCTCAGGACAAGGTCGCTGTGGGTGGTGGCTCTGAGCAGCAACACACAAAAAAGTATCATCAACTTAAAGGTAAATTTCACAAAAAAAAACAAATTAAAGCGGCAGAAAACAACAAATAGAAAGTGGTGGATCAGAAAAGCAGCAGCTGCTCCTCTCATGTCAAACATGAAAACCACAGAGTTTGGGATTTGGTCTCAAGCAGGCGTGCTCCTCTGCACTCTGTTATTAACTTGAAGGGGAATCTGGCGGTTTGCAGCTCTGGGGCTAACTGTGTCACATCAGAGGCTCCTGCTGACCAGATCAACCCCACGTGGCGCAGCAGGTCGGTGCGGCGGCTCCGCCCGATGCAGCGGAGCGCGTGACTCACCCGAACGGGTCGCCCACCACCAGAAAGGCCACGTCAGTCACATCTGCGTCCTTCAGGATTTCATCAGCTCCCTGTTCGACCAGATCCCTGTCTGCCAGGATCAGCTGCTTCCCATAGTACTCCTCCTGCAGAACGGGAAGGAAAGTTTAGGATATTAGGAAGACACTACATTATCAGAGCTTTAATTTAAGAACTAAATTGTCAGCAGTCGTCAAATAACAGTAGAAGTGAAGTGCTTGTAACATGCTCAGAATGGTTAACAGCTAATGTTGTATTTAATTTAACCTTTGTGCTATCCAAGGAATGTTGATGTTGGGAGTGGGGTCACCTGGAACACATAAGTCAGCACAGTGACCCCCTTTTTTTAAAATAGTTTCTGATTTTCTCTGGTCTCCACAACAGACATGAAATCCTGTCCACTTCTGTCATAGGACAGTAACCCTTCAACGTAAGGGCGGGGTCATCTGGACCCCAAAAAATAATAAAGGTTAATAAAGATCCACTCCAATGAAAATCATGTTTTTTTGGTGTTTTTAACATGTTGTTGTTGCATTTTTCTGATGATTTACTACATATACATTTCTGATTATTTCTTTATTCAAATTATTTTGAATCAGGTGCAGACAAATAAATACAGTTTTGAGAAAACTTGTATTTGTGATGTACAAGTTACCACGGCAAGCCACAAGCTCCCCGCTCCACGCTATTTGAGATGCATTTAACTGTAGACAAATGGATCCACCTAACTGTACTAGGGCTGCCTCGACTAATAGATGACTAATCGACTATAAAAACAGTCGACGACTAATTTAATAGTCGATTAGTTGTTACTTTATTATATGGTGTCTGAGTGTAGTAAAGTTCAAAGTTATAATGGCATTATGCTAGCTTTTTGGACTGTGTTGGCATTTACTAAGGTTATTTTGGAGTTTAGCTAGTATTTCAGCTACATGCTAGCTATTTTGGCTAATTTAAGCTTTTTGAGTTTTTTAGGCTAATTTAGCATTTAACTAATATTTTAGCTGGCTATCAGCTTTAGCCTTTTCACCTATTAGCTTCAGCGATTTCAGCCATCATCTTCAGAGTTTTCAGACATCAGTTTCAGCATCTTCATTTATCAGCACTAGCATCTTCAGCGGGCAAATTCAGCTAAAACATTCACACTAGCATTATCGTAGGTAATGCTATATATCTAGTTTTGAGTTACTTTAAAGCTAATGATGGTTAAGATGTGTGCTTTACATCCAGTTTGTGCATGACCTGATTAGTCGACTAATCGGAAAAAATAATCGGTGATTAGTCGACTATTAAAATAATCGTTTGTGGCAGCACTAAACTGTACAGCTGGATAACTCCAATGTTCCATTTTTGTTGCACCAGTTATGTTGGGTTGAGGGTGTGAGGGGCTGTAAGCTAGTGGGAGAGTGCATAAACAGATGGATGATGGGAAATGGGGGCAGGCTTACTCCATGGCAACAGTCCCACTCACAACTCCTGCTGCTCTGCAGAAGTCCTAGAAAACTATACAGGTTTTTAGATTTTGGCTAAAAACTGCAAAATTCTGATTAAGACCACTCGGAACAAGATTACAACAAACCAAAAAATGATCAGAGTTGGACTTTAGGCTCCAAACTAACAACATTCTTCATTGTAACTGCTAAGAAACCAAAACACAACTAGAATAAAATTGATGCCAAACTGTAATTTTTTCCCTTTCTCTTCATTCACTTTTCTTTACAAATGTCCACAAGAACATGTTAAAAACAGCAAAAACATGATTGTCAATGGAGTGGGTCTTTAATAAACCCTAAGACTGGATGGAACCATTGACCAAAATGACTGGCCCAGTAAATATATAGTTTAGAAGAGACAGAATGGCTGCAATGTAGAGTAAGCTCTCTGGATGCACTTTGGTTCATTTAGCAGTTTGAAAATGTAAGCAGCACTCTGGGTCATCTCCGGATGCTGTTTCCTCCTCCTGTAGGTACTTACATGATTCATGGCTGTGTTCAGCAATAAAATCTGACTTCCATCATGCTAACCTCACAGGAGAGAAGCACAAAAAACATCCAAAATCTTGATATTGTACCCAGAATTACATTTTCAATTGAAAGAAAAGAAAAAAAAGAAGACATTATTAAATATGAGTTGATTTTAGGTTTTGTAAATATTAATAGACTGGATAAGCACAAGATTTCCTTAGATTTAATAGAAATAAATAAAAAATATTTGAGATAAACTATAGGAATTTAGGGGATGTACAGTGGTGCAGTGGTCAGCACCCTAGCCTCACAGCAGGAAGGCCCCAGTTCAAGTCCCAGCTGGGACAAAACAGTTTAGAAAATTGATGTATGGAATTCTTTAAAAAGAGAAAAATAACTTATCACTGCTCATTATTTTTTCTAGGATTTTAGATATTAAACTTAGCTTTCAGCTGCTTTTTACAGAAGGAAATCCTTATTCAGCAACAAGTAAAACATTGTGAAATTCCAAGGAACATTTTTTGCAATTATTCCAGAAAAGATTGTATTTTAGGAAATTCCCTTAAGTTCCACACTAAAGAATAATATATTAAAGCAGAAACTGCATCTTTGTACAATCATTGGGAATGTTGAAGGGCTGTGGATGCAGGGATCACAGAACACATCTGGAATACCGTTTGGAATGCTGACGTCTGCAACTCTGTGGGTATTACCACTAGAAACTCCACGCAGAGCGTGTCTCCTGATCTCACGCCCAGATCTGAAGGTGCTGTGTCACCAATGTGAGCAAAATGCCAGACTGAGGTGAAGTCAACTCGGATGTTGACCAAATAACAAAATGTATTATTTATAAACTGGAAAATATACTTTATTTATTGGAGTTCACTCTTAAACTTTGTCTTTCAAACCCAAACCTCAAAGGAAACTCAATGATCTTCTGACCTAAACTGTTAATGTGATCATTCCTCTGCAGTTTGAGGATAAGAACATATATTTAAGAAATAAACATCACCAGATTTTCTAATTTAACACAATTTAGGTGTAATGAGGAGCAACAGAGTTTATTTTTTCTCTAAGCCCCTCCCTCCTTTCAGGGGTCGCCACAGTGAATCCCCGCACTAGCGATTTAGCCTCCGTTTTACGCCGGATGCCCTCCTGACCCCACCCGCTGCATTAATGGTCGTCCCAAGTGAGCTTCCAGACCGAGATCAGGAGTGATATCAGTTAATGGAAGCTTGATGGTCGGTAACATTTTGTTTGTATTAGAACATGACAAGTCCGTTAAAAAAATAGGTACACTTTTCTTGTAACCACAAAAAAAAAGCAAAGACAAAAAACAAAAATAAAGAAGCATCAAAAAGAATAAAAACTTCTTTTTAGAACGTTTTCCTTTCTTTTTGGTTTTAATAAACTTAATTGACCCAAACTCTGAATCTTAAGTGAGATCAAATTGTTTTTAATTGGAGCTAAGCTGCCTTCCTGTTTGGCTAATTTTGTACTTATATTAATGTATATATATTAAATTATTTGACTCCAGCCATCCCGAGACCCTGAAAGTGATTCAGCAGGTTTAGAAAATGGATAGATTTTTCTTTTTCAACCAAGGCTTTTGTTGAGTGAAGATACAACAGTAATCAGTTTGGCCAACATGAGCTTTCAAACATAAAAAAGTAAATAATTGCAATATAGTGGATCCCTAGTTTTGAAGTTGAGCAATTTAAAATTGAGCTAAATAAATAAATGAATAAATAAAAAGCTTTTCTGGTGAAGTGACCTGGCTCTAGATATTTTCATTTTAATATCAGTGTCCCCAGTTAAGACCATTAACAATTAATAATATATGCAACCATCAGTATGGGTGTAATCATTTGTTTTACCAACAATTCAACTCATGTCATAATTTGTTGTTGCGGATATGATTCATAATCAATACTGGTTCATTCTGAACGATCCGATTCACTGACCTAACATTTATCATGGACATCTTTAGCCAAAAATTCAACCAGTGTGACTCAGAGATAAAAAATCTGGTACTGAACAGTGCAGGGGAAGTTTTCCAGATTTATTGTATAAAGTGTAAATTAAATATTTGTAAAAAAAAAAAAAAAAAAGAATTAATGTCAAATCCATTCACAAATTGGTTTCATGAAGTTCAGCCCACTGTTGTTTTTCCACATCAAATAATTCAAACAGAACAATATTAGAATATTCTACCACTATGGTCACATCTTTGCAAAATTTAAAGTGTTTCCATGATGGATTGATGATTTTTTGCTGCCATCACACATGTGTTGCTCACTATGATTTTTATGTTATATTAAATAATTCTACCATGTCTCAATCCAAACAGTATTTTTCAAGATCAATATAATCATTTCATTTCATTCTAAAATGTTTTTTTTAATGTATAGGTTGATTTGATTCAATTAACTACTTGCCTCAGACAGATCAATCTGGTTGGATTGTAAGAATATAAACTGATGTATTGATTAAATCGATTAATGGTTATACTCCCAACTATAATGCTTATAAAAATAGCAGAAATGTAGCTGCAAAAGAACCTATCTAAAAAAACATCATTTAAGAAAATTCAAAAGATATATGGAGTTAACCCAGTTCACTAAAGCTGTTCCCACACAATACAACAATAAAACCAAACAAAAGTGGTTAAGTACCTCATTAGTTTGTATTGAAGAGCATATGTGCCATAAAAAGAATCAATAGTCACAATTGCTCCACTTCCTCCTGTCTTCCAAAGCCGATCCAGAAATGAGTGGAATGAAAAAATAATGTGTTATTGAGCTTTGAGATCCATCATCCTTTTTTTTTTAACATCCAAAGATATATCTGTATAAAATGATTAGGCTTCAGACCAGAAGTGAAATCATCACCTGGTTGATTTTCTTCCCACAAAAATAAAGGAACACATAAGTCTGTGTGTTATTTGATGAATGCAGTCACACTACAGCCACAATTTTACCAATGATTTGATATATTTCAATAAAATCTAAAATAAAAACTCCAAAGAGTCTGCAAGCAATCATAATTTTACACACTTTCAGCTGTTGTTGTTTTTTAAATTAGGGTTCACAAAAGGTGTAGCGCCTCATAATGTGTCTCCAGAAAGAAAAGCAATTACTCTAATCTAACTTTTGACCCCCACCCAAATTTTCTTTGTTTAGGAACTATCTAAACTGGGTTTCTTTTAGCAGATGCAGATGACAGATTTATGGCGTCCACCACTGAGAGGTCAATTGGATGACAGACTTTCAGAAGCAGAGAAGCCTGGAGGATGTCAAGAGGGTCTGAGGAGGCTTTTATGTCACCTAAAGGGGTGCAGATGTCCTGCAGAGAGGAGGATCATGGTGCAGATGGTTAACCATCACACAGATGACGATGATAGAAAGAGATTTGGTCGAATATATCCATGCTTTAACAGAAAACTTAATTTGAAGTTTAAATTATGCAGTAAAAATTCAAAATGTAAAATAAAGGTTTCCCAAAATTAGTCTGGTTCTATCGTAAAGCGCCCGCACGTCCTAGTTTATAGTTGCCTCCATACATATTCATACTTTTGCTTTATGTTTGGTTCAGACTCACCAGAGCCTCCTTCCCCACGGTCAGGATGGAGGTGTAGGCCTCCAAGTAAACCCGGGAGCAGCTCCTCACCGCCTGCAGTCCTTTAACTGTGATGTCGGTGGCGTCTCCGAGCCCCAAGCCGATAAGATACAACATCGCGTCGACGTCCGACCCTCTAAAACCTCAACGACATTGAACCTGAAGGAGAGAATTCAAGTTTGAAGTCCGAGTTTTACTCTTCACGTGTCCCTCTGGCGCACACAGGTATACGGCTTAATGAAAAATGTTTATATTCGCGACAGTTGCAGTCGCAATACGGCACTGTGGTTTTTATACAGACCACATGCCAAACTCCGTCAACAAAACCGTGTCTTTAACGAAATCAACGTTTAAACGGTACATTTTATGCAAATTAGTCAATTTTGTTGGTATTTTAATGTTCTTTAACACAGTTTCTTTAATTCGGCTTAGGTTTTTTATGTACTTTTATTTATTATTAGTGTAGTTCTTTACTTTTGTGTGGGCTGTGAATTAACATTACTTTTCAAAATGGGAATTGATATAACCACAATATAATAACATTTACTCACAAAATGTTTTCATGACTGTTTACTTAATAATTTAGCTATTTCAGAAAGTTTAATACTAAATATTTTAACCATCAGCATAAAATCAACTGATTCTGATTTTCTCTTTTAGTGCACACAAAACCCAACAGAATATATTTCTGTGAATAAGTAATTATTCTCCAAGTGAACATGAGATATAATCATCTGCTAAATATGTGGTAAAAAGAAACTTTACTATTATACAATACAAATTAAAGACACATTTTTTTGTAACTCACCAAAACTGGGATTTGTCATCAAATTGTATCTTCCTATAGGCTAAAATAAAATAAACATTTACTTGGGTGGTAATTATACTTTCTACCTTACTAAACTGATCCTATTTTTCAATTAATCTTAATTCTTATGATTTTCAATATATACAGTAGTATAACGTTAATATTTATATTATTAGTGTTTATAACATAGTTAGCTGATGTAATATTTTTTTATCACAGTTATAGGGACAGAAAAAGTACAAAAACACAAAAAGTAAAAGATTCTTGGAAACATTTTTTATGCAAAAGAATTATAATCAATAAGTTTTTGCCTTAACAATTAAAAAAATGCATGATTGCCCTCTTACACATGTTGAAGTATTACTGACCGATGTTTAGTATAAAGGAGGAGCCGCTTAAGTTTGATGCACAACTTTATCTTTGTGCAGTTTTGTTCTCAAAGGATGGCTGAACTTTAGCCAAGAAACATTTTTATTCATTAAGCTTTGAAATTAATATTATATAAAAAAATATATATATATGAAAAAAATATTTGCTTTTTATTGAAATATTTATTTTTGGTCACAGAAAAAGAAGTCAACAAATGCATTTAAACATGTTTAGGTTGTTACTGTAGAGAAACATATGAACACTAAAAACATACAAGCAACATCTGTTTGCTTTTATTCTTGTTTCTTGGTCTTAAAAAGTTCATCCCCGGTCCGATACTTTGTGATTAATTGTTTCCTTTTTTCCAAGTTTCTAAAGCTTGCATTGGTTGCAGCATTCATTTTAATTTGGGTATGATATATAAAGGAGGGACATAACATAAGTTTCTTAAGAAAAGGTTAGGATCTAAATGTTAACAGAATCTAAGTCTTTGTAACTAACCCAGGCAACATTTGAAATTAGTTAAGGTTTGTCACATCAGTGTTTAAAAACCTCAGATGTAAAAATTAATGAACCCTCTCTCTCTCTCTCTCTCTTCCTCTGCTGCTTTTGGGTTAGCACTCGTCTCCATGGAAACGGCAGCCAGCAGCGTGTGAAAAGAGTTGTGAATGGAGTTGGTGGGAAAATGCTGCATCCCTCTCTCTCTCTCTCGCTCCCTGCAGTCTCTTCCTCCTCGGTCGCCCCTTGTTGTGGTAAACAACTTCTGGACCACGTGAGGCCTCCCGTCCTCTGTGTG
>NC_050522.1:20676850-20690208 GCF_002922805.2 Oryzias melastigma | reverse complement strand
TGGAGTTGGTGGGAAAATGCTGCATCCCTCTCTCTCTCGCTCCCTGCAGTCTCTTCCTCCTCGGTCGCCCCTTGTTGTGGTAAACAACTTCTGGACCACGTGAAGCCTCCTGTCCTCTGTGCGTCTTCAACTGGGAAACAGTTAATGAGTGGGATGGTTGGTGGGTTACTTAATGGGGTTCTCTCTGTCTTTTTTTTAAACCTTTTTTTTGGTGGGAGGGTGGGCTGGGGCTGGACAGCAGAATTGTGGTCTTTTGTTGCTGAGATCCAGGGTTTGTTTGGCTCCAGTCATCCAGAGAATCGACACTCCGGCTCTGTTAACTGTTTCTCTGCAGCTTTTTATTCAGCAATGTTTTTAAACGTAGAAGTTCAAAGCAAGAAAACCCCCAATTACAGCTGTAATCAAAGTTTTAATCAACTATTTTTTAAAGTACATCTCCTGAAGAGACAATCCCCAAAGTTCAAACTCAAAAATCAGAAGTGACTTGTAATAAAATATGCAGATTAGTTTCCAGCAATAAATTTCAGCTTTGTGATTTACGCGATAGGTTACATTTTATTGATTGCTTCATTCCACACGGCTGCTTCGGACTGACCTCCTGTAGAGGAGTGGGCCACGTCTTTGGAGCCAGCAGCTGAGCTCCTTGTTACCGATTGACCCCTTTGGGTCTTGGAAAAAATGCAGAGTGCATGTTGTTTTGTCCTGCATGCACGCAACACTGGGAGGAGTTGTTGCTTTTAAGTTGTGTGTGTAACAGAAGAAAAATGTCTATTTTCAGCCCTTGACGTCAACGTTTGTGTTCCAAACTGCAATAAGAGTTTTGAAATATTGATCTAAATGAATTTTCTCGGAATTCTATCAGCAAATTTTGGATTGATTGCAGACAATTTTGCAACAGTGTTGCTGCTATCAGGCAATGAACAATTACTGTAATAAAAGTCTTTATTTTGCATCCACTTCTCTGATCCCGGTTCACACAACACCCACAGGTACAGATTATTCCTGCAGTTGTGTTCCCAGTCTGGGTTTGGGAAAACCAAATGGATTGTGGGAAAACCATGTCAGTACTATGTGAGCAATAAAACAATGGTTGTGTCAGAATCCCTTCTTAACTGCTAAAGAAATATCTAGTCCGGGACTTTTGAGTTCCTTGGATTTAAAAGCGATTCTCTCTGCTTTTTCATTTTTAAGACGCCAAATATGATGTCACCGATTTCAAGAAGTGAAAACCTAATCAATATGTGAACGTTCCGAAAATGAAAACTTGATGATTTGAAAAAAGGATACATTTAAAATATGATTTTTCACAAAAACGCAATGCATTGTGGTCTACATTTGACAATCTAGCGAGCATCGATGCAGAAGGGTTTTTCGCAGAGATTTCTGGGAAATTTCTAGGGTCCTGGATTTTGGAATTGTAGATCCAGACTGCCCTACAAAATGGCAAACGCACTACAGTATATAGTGCACTAAGTAGGGAATAGTGAAGGAATTAGGACACGATGACTCATAAACTTAAAGGAATCTGTTCAGTTTATTCACTGACAAAACATTTAAAGGTTTTTTTTAGCTGTTGCAAACCATAGAACTCAACATTTTTTTTTCTAATTTTCAATGCGTAAAATGCTTCTTGCATTTAAAAGCTACTCGGAAACATGTAAAAAGGGGGGAAAAAATCAACTGATGACATCCACCCAACTTTGGTCAATAACTGAAATAGCCTTATTAAGTTTAGATCAAACCTCTAACTTCTGTTCCTGAACCAAGAAGAACCAAACGTTGCAGTTTCTGAAATGACCACTAGAACCTGGGCTCAAAAGAGAGCAGTTTACCACTGACTTCCATGTCCAAAAGTCAAATTTTACTGTAAGAATACACATTAGTTTAGTCTGTCATAAATGTTATTGATGTGTATTGGTAATTTTTTAGTAACAACTAATTTGGGGGGATATTTTAAAAATAATCTATTTTCAGTGCCCAAAGTTTGTAATTTACGGACATTTTTTTTTAATTTTGCAGATTTGAGGATCTTTAGGGGAATAAAAAAACTTTTAATTGACTGAGTTTCTCCGTATTTTCCAAACTCTGGTCATTTTGCCTCAAAGCGATCTTTCTAGAGCAGGGCTGCCCAAACCAGGTCCTCGAGGTCTCCAGGTCTCCCTGCACTGGTTTCTGCTGGTAACCTGGACTGGGTGTGTTCAGTCAATCAGAGTTTGGAAACAACTGAGTCAGCTGGAAAGCAACAAGCAGGACAGGAAGTGCAGGATAACAAGACGGTCTGTAGACACAAAGAGGGTTGGGCAGCCCTGACCTAGTGCCTTTGAGCATGACCTTTCTGTGTTTTGTTGTGAGGCAGCAACAAGTAAGTTAATTGTCAACTTCTGAATCTTAAGCTATGATTCATTCTTGGATTGAACACTGAATCCCACGTTGTTTTATAAAGATTTTGCCTATACATTTAGGTGGATTTGTATCTATTTGTCCTTTTTTTGTGAAGATTAATGCCTATTTTTTTATTTAAAATCTTTTTTATTCTGTAAAACAATGTGCTGCTTTTGCAGGGAAAGGGCTTTTATAAATAAAGTTTGATTTTTCATTTATTTTAAGGATGCAGCAGCAGCTTGGCTATGGAAACCTGTTCTATAAGTTTGCTATTTTCTGAGACAACCTAAATACCACATGACGCTTGGAGGCCTCCTTCTTCAAATTCTCTTCCCAGGAACCTTTGCTTAAACACATTAAATGAGATGATGAATTGTGACATCTGAGCTGTGGCTTCAGCTCTCTGACATTAGATATTCCTTCCTGAAGGTTGATGATCACCACTGATGTCTTTTCTTCTTTGTAAAGGTGTTAAAGCACCAATATTGTCTAAACTTCTACTTTGTTTTAAACCTGCAAAACCAGATGGTGCATAAAAATGTTTTTAAACTGAAGATATTGAATAAATAAAATTGGTTTCTTCTATTTTTCTGCCCTCACAGTTCACTTTAGAACAGCCAAATCTCACCTTGCTGAGCATCAGAGGTCAGATCTTTGGTCAGACCGTCTCTGTTTCACCAAAACAGAATCAGCGTTAAGCGGATCAAAGTCTCAACAGGATTAAAACTGTTTTGTGTCGCGTTCAGACCGGACTGATCAGCTGTGATGACTCAGGTGAAGCATTAAAGCCAGCGCTGACTCCGGATCAACATTAACCTTAACTGTAGCAGCCCTTTCACATGATTGGGTCATCAGGTCACAGTTGACTTTCTCAAGTAACCTGGTTACTAAAAATCAGGTTAGTAAGGAAACAGGAAAAGCTTGTTTTTTCTGTCAGGAAAAGAAAAAAACATTTAAAACACGTTTATAGGATAAAGGCCAGTGAACTGCTACAGGAGAAAAGCAGCCATGATGTTCCTGTGAGGTGGTAGAGGTAAATGCAGATACTTGTGTGTGTTTGTAAAAGGGCTGCATGGTGCAGTGGTTAGCACTTCACAGCGTGAAGAATTTGAATCCCGACTGGGACTTCACTGTGTGGAGTTTGCATGTTCTCCCCATGCATGATTGAGTTTTCTCTTCCAATAGTACCCGGGACCGACTCCGGCAGCTCCGTGGGATACAGCGGATGAAGAACACGGATGGAAATTTATCCTGTACTTGATCACAAGAAAATTCCACAACTTTCTGTAGCACTTTAGAAAGCCGTCAGGGAGCCAAAGTGCTTTGCAAATAACAGAGAGATAGAAAGAGAATTTACATTTGGCAATAAAACAGCCAATAATATATGAAAATGAGAGATAAGAACTCAATAAAACAAGTCAAAGAAGATGTCAGCAAGCATTGAAAGCCTTTTTAAATACGTTTTTAATCGACGTTTAAACATCCTGAACATCCTGTTTTTTGGAGCTTTATATTGATGACCATTTACAGAGTCCTTTTTCATCAGTATAAACAGATTTACATTTTAATTTCAAACTCGAAGGATGTGAAGTAGTAGATTAGTACAAATCTATCTCTACGGAACTATTACGTTCTATTTTATTGAAACTAGTAATTATTTTGGTTCAAAACGCTCATGTACATCACTAATCACATTCACTCAACTCTAATACCAACAGTTATGATACTCTGCCTGATATTGGTAAATAGTGATTTTTTATATTTTCAATAATATTTTAATTTAATTTGTTCTAATTTGATTTAATTAATCTATTTAATTATTTTTATGTTCATATTTAACATATTTATTTATGTATTTTACTTTTAGATGATATATGAAATAAAATAATTTATTATTAATTTATTCTTAACTTATTTTATTTTTTCAAAGTTTATTTTTGATGTATTTTTATTTATTACATTTTATTTTAGGTTTAAATTAAGACATTGGAACATACCCACATCATAATTGGTTGTTTTAATCATAAAAAAATGTGTCGATCAAATTGAAGGTCAGACTTTAATTCCAGCCCTACAAAAGCTTTGTTGAAGTCACATTCTTCTGCTACCAAAGTCAACTGATGAAGGTTTTGTCTCTTTAAAGATTTGTCATGTAGAACACTAATTTGACTTTTTTGTTATTCAAATGAACTTATTAAGGTCCTGGAGCTGCAGAGCAGCCCCTCACCATCACACTACTACCTCCATCTTTGACAGTTGCCACAATGCACATTTAGGAAAAGACATACGAGTTTGACTCCAGATGTAGGAAGACACGCCTTCTCCATGATTTGTCTCATCTAAATATTTCAGAGGCACTTCTTTGTCAAATGTGAGACAAGGTCCATTTTACCAGGAGGTGACTTTCTCCTTGAACTCTCCCATGAATCTCTGTTGTCCCGTCTTTGTCACATTGTTGAACTCTGACCTGCAATGAGTTAAATGAGGCCTGCAATTCTCTACATGTTGTTCTGTTTCGTTTATGACTTTTTGGAGAAGTGCTTGTTCTGTCCTTGTAGTCATTTTGGTTGAGAATGAGACAATGGCAATGTCCAAACTCCCTCCCTGCTCCTTAACAACTAAAGAACTCTATAGTGAGGGATTTTAACGGTAATTCGGACACTTTCCTCACTCCTTTTTTTTCAACAGCAAATATGACATCACCAATATTAGTAAAAACCTAATCAATACAAGCATTTTATGCTGATTATTTATGAATCTACTGTGTTCTGATGATGAAAACTAGGGTGTTTAGTTAAAAAATACATTTAAGTACTTGTTTGAAATTGTTTAAAAGCAATGCATTGTGGTCTATATTCCCCCATCTAGTGAGCACCAATGCACACTGGTTTTTCACAGAGAATTCTGGGAAATTTTTAGGGCACCGGACTTTGGAAATGTAGATTCAGAATGGGGAACACACTATATAGTTTATTTTATAGTAGATTTTGGTGTTTTTAACGTGTTCTTGTAACATTTTTCTCATGATGGAGGACATCTAATATGAAAAAATTAACTTAAAACTCAATTTTTCAGTATTTCTTCGTTTCGATCATTGTAGATCAGGAGCAGACAAAATTATGCCGTTTGAAAAAGAAATAAATCCAAAATAACAAATACGGTCCCCATCTTTTTCAAATATTGACGCTTGTAATTTTAGATCAAATATCTTTTCATTTCCCCTTCTGCCAAAAATGAAAGAGGTCCATTTCAAAACAATTAACAATATTTATCCTTGTAAAGAATTTTTACATTTCAAGGTTTAATTGTCAAGAACATATATATCAAATATGTAAAAATGACATTAAAAACCAAAAGCATTCATTTTGTGATGGTAATGTGGTTAACAATTTTTGGGGAGATTTATATACATGGCTTTTAACAAAACATTTTTGATACATTTTTATGTCGATTTTTGAAAGAAAGTCCTGATTTTTTTGTTTTTTAAAAACTAGTTTTTTTTTTTTTTTTGGTAAATCTCATAAAAAGATAAAATGCCACGAAAGTTTTAAATTGTTTGTCAGTTTATCTGGACTGATGTGATTTTTCCTTACCTTCTAATTTATGGATAATCTTAGTTAATGCTCTTTATTTATTGATGCCTTTAAATTTAACTTATTTTTCTGAGTAAAGTTAGACATTTTTTATTTTTTCATTTTTATTTATATATCTTTTGCATTTTTATTTCATGTTGTTGGTTTGGTTTATGTTGTGATTTTTTTAAATCTCTTTTACTAATGCTTAAATTGAATTCATTTTGTTTTCCTATGTAAACATACATAATGTCATGTTTTGTAACGTCTATTTCTTTGATTAAAAAAGAAAAAGCTAATGTTAGCTTGGGGTTGTGAGGGGTTTTAAGCTAGCAGGAGAGAGCGTAAACAAAAGGATGATGGGAAATCAGTGGAGGCTTATAGACAAGTTTCTGAACTCCTGCTTCGTTGCACAAACTCTGTTCTAGAAAATGATTTCTTTTGCCCAGAAATGACATAATCATCATTAAATTACCAGGATTTTACAACAGATCAAAATATGACTGGAGGGAAATAAAAACCTATTTTTCAAACAGTAAGGAACAAAACAGAGTTCTACTGGAATCATTAAGGAACGCAGCAGCATCTGCTGAAAGGAGGGAAAAGTCATCTCATGTCTTTGAGTGCTTTCAGCGATCAAAGTGAAATTGTGAGGAAAAACAAGTATAGTTCAAGGGGGACACAGAGTATTCTGGGCAATCAGCTGAAGAAGTAAACATCAGCTGCAAAAGAGGGCAGAGTTTGTTCATGTTTTGGGATTTCCAGATCATAATAGATGCTCCCAGAGCAGAGTTCACAGCCTCTGGTCCAGCTTCTGCACATCCCCATGTTAAAGAGAGGCAGACATTTGTGGACAAAAATGTTCCACCTGCTGCTCAATGCATTACTTTCTTCTGAGCTTCATCATTTTTTAATAAAGGGAGAACCTGCAACAAGTTACAAAAATGCAGGGGTGGGTGGAGGGGGTGAATCAGAGAGAAGTGGAGAGGGTGAGGAGGCCCTGCTCTCTTTTTGTAGCTCCCACAGAACCATCTCCAATTACAGGACAAAGGCGACTCATTCAGGCTCGGAGCTCCAACACTGCAGCTTTGCATGTCTAATGAGCGCTCTGCTGAATGCTAAGAGGACCCCGGGGTGCTGCTGAGGCCTCAGTACCCCCATGCACCACCTACGCACCACCCGGTCGTCCTCTGTACCCCTCTGGATTGGGACATCCAGCCTGGGCCTCTTCTGACTGAACAAACCCTCCCTGATCAGATCTACTGTGAAGATGTTCCCTGATAGGTGGGAGGGGGTCGGATCAAGTGGAGCAAAGGTGTGGTCAGGTGACCTGCTTGCTCTTTGAGTCAATTGAAAGGCTTTTTATTTGAGCTCTGCACTCATTTCAGCTGAATATCACATCCCAGAGCTCCGCCTTTAATGAAATCACTCACATTGAGTAACACAATATTTATATTTTAATTAGACAATGTTTTTATCTGAAGGGACTTACAGGTTCTTAGACTCGGGCCAAAGCGGGACAGGTGTTGAAACAAGTTCAGTCCAGTTGAAGATTTGAAAATCACCTTCAAAATAAAAGACAAATATGTTTTTTTGTCCAAAAAGAAAAAGAAATGGGAGGAGGAGCATACCATTTATACAGTTGTGGATATTAAATTTAGTCACAAATAAATACAATTTTTAATAAATGACTGAAATAAAACATGTAAATGGTGTTTACTTATATAGTGAATTACAGCATACTGATTGCAACTCTGCTGCCTCTCACTATGACACCACTATAACCACCAAGAGCAATGTGGGGTTCAACCACAGACCGACACAGCCGGGTCTGACGTCCCCCATAGAAAACGCCTTTAGCTTCCAGTGAAATTAAGGAAATTCAGGGGCCAGTTTCCTGCAATGTGGGCACCTCCAATTAGAGCCAGTCGACAGTAATTGGTCCAAGTTGGTTTCTATGCCAACTACTGTCGCCAATCATGATTAAGTTTGTTTCAAGTGTGAAAATGGGTCAATTTTGAACACAAATACAACACAATATAAGAGCTAAAAATATTGAGATGTAGAACATTGGCAGCAAGTGCAAATCAGTGAAGACTTGGTTGCCAAAAAAAAGACTGTAAAGAGGATTCTTCTTCATGTTCGAGTCATTGAAATCTCACCGGAAATGGAATTTGTACAATCATTTCCTTTTCTGATTGCTCGATTAGACTATAAATTATATGGACTCAGTGGGGCAAAAAAGTATTTGTCAGTCATCAATTCTGCAAATTGTTCCACTGAAAGGAAAAGTCCTTCATGTTCATTAATGTTTAACTGTGAAAGAAAACTAAAAAAAAAAGAATATATTACTTGATTTTTTTTTTTAAGTTTTTTTGCATGATGGTGCAGAAATCAAGTACTTGGTCGATACCAAAAGCTCACCTCAGTACTTTGTCATATAACCCTGGTTGTCAATAACAGGTCAAAGGTTACTTGTAGGTCTTCACACTGCAGCTTGTGTTCTAGTCCATTATTCCATGCAGATCTTCTCAAGAGCTGAGATATTTTGGGACTGTTGCTGGGCAACACAAACTTTCAACTCCCTCCACAGATTCTCTTTTGGATGGAGGTTCAGGGACCGGCAAAGCCAATCCAGAACCTTGAAATGCTTTCCTGCTCTGGGGATGTGTTTGGGCTCTTTATCCAGCTGAAAGATCCAGCCATGTTTCCTCCTCAACGTTCACACTGATCGAAGGAGGTATTTGTCCACAATCTCACTGTACATGGCCCAATGATTATTTCCTTAATGCAGATCATTCGTTCTCATTTTACTTAGTTACTGGTTAGAAACTCTGCTGTCTGCTGCAGCGGTTGGGAGGTGTTATCATGGATTTTAGTTTAACTAACATTCTCTTTCCTCTCACGTCCTCCACAGTGTCCAGTCGACAGCGCAGAGCTGGAACTCCCCGATAAGCTTGTTCTATATGTCCTAACTCTGAAAGACTTCAGTCTCTTAATGAACGTAACTTTGGTTCTTCTAGTATAGTGTGTCCAGTCTATCTTGTGGTTAAGGTGAACACCCCAGTACTTAAAACGGTCCATCATCTCAATGTCTGGGTCTTAGATGTTCATGTAGATGGTATGATTGTTCATGGCTTCATCCATCATGACTAAACTTCAAGAAAGTGGCGTTTAACCACAACTATTTTTTTACACGCCAATTCACAAAGTCTACAACGCCATCCATAATACATCCCACAGGGGCTGAGTCATCAGAATTCTCTGGAGGTGAAAGTGCTTTAAGTCTTGAGTTAACAAAAGGATAATGAAGCTACGTTCACACTAGGCATGTTACGAGTGTTAAAGAACGCACTAAACACACGCGCTATGGTGTTCATGATTGCTCCAGGCTTTTTCCTTTACAGCTCTATAACGATGTATGAAAGACTTCTTCCCTTCCCCCTACGGCTTCTCCCTGCCCCTACATTTAGCCCTCCAAACAGAGAGTTAAATTAGTGTCCTTGAATTCGGATGTCAGTCCCACTCGATGACATTATTAATAGTTGCTTCTCAGCTACGTTATCGTGGAGCTTCTAGCGCTCAGAAATACTCAACAACATCTGTTTTATAACTTTCAAAAGGTCGTGCTAGAACAAAAAATCATGTGAAGAAAAGTGCTTCTCCTCCGTAGCATAACGCGACACGGAACACCTAGAAAACTGTTTTGACACTCCTAGCTCTTCAAGTGCCCTTACATGTTGAGGGGTAGGGACAAGCCGTGGAGTAGAGGACATATTCGGATTTGACCTTGGTGTCATAGAATTCCGGCCAGGCACAAAGTGCATTTATTAATTTCTTCTCCTTGAACAATTTTCAAGCGGTTGGCACTTCTGTGAATTAAGAAGGACACCATCTGTACATCACTACCAAATGCAAGTTCCTGATTGGTCAAAGTTCGCCCTGGTTTAATCTGCCCAAAAACGGCTGTAGAAAGTTGTGTAGTGATGTATGAACGAGAGAGTTTTGAACACAGAAAAGCACATTCACTCTTGCTTACAGAGACTTTTAATTGAAAATTGGTTGAACACATGTTGTTGAGAGCGGTGTGAACATAGAATGGTGCCCTGAGGTGCTCCTATATTCTCTCATCTTTTCTCTCAAGTTTTCATATAATTATTTTGAAAGCTGAGAACAATTTTTTTGACACTCAACCTGCCTCTTCTTACGCTCAAACTCCTGCAAGGAGCTTCTCTAATCAAGGACCAGATGCATCTCTGATAACTCAACAAACTCCGACCCTCCACTCATGTTTGGTGCCAAAATAACAGCATTCACTAACTGAATAAAAGAGAATCATGTCTTTGCAAGATGCATGATATGGAAATGTTGTCAAAAACATTCTTGTATCTTACAATTAAATATTTTCCTGCAAACTATGTTACGTTTGAGGATGTGACTTCAACTGAAGATACACTTGAAGACAAAAAATTCAAGAAAAACTTAAAAATGAATTTAAAAAAAGGAATTTATTAAATAAATGTTCTGATGCCTGTACTTCCCTTTAATAACAACCAGATCAGATTCTGCATCAGGTTGCTGTTGTGCATGTAAACACGGCCAATGTTTACTATTTACCTTAGAGACAGATTTAATCAACATGATCACAGGCCTCAGAATGATCGCTCTGGTTTTTGTGGTGAACTATAGATGTCTATAAATAGGCCACAGATCAACCAGAGAGATTTCATTTCCTGTTGAAATAACACTCATTCCATTTCAACAGAACTTTTTAAAACAAAATAATTAAAGTAAAATCACAAAGTGCATATTTTCCCCCTTTAGTGATGGAACAAAAAAAGGAGTGGAAGGCAGTCAAATTTGTTATCTGATTTTGCACAAAGCTATCATAAATAGGACTTCCGTCCGTGTAAACATTTAGATATGCAACTTGTTTGTGACAACACTGACAAGTGACTGAGACAATGTGATGCCAGACTAGGAGATAAGAGCAACGGGGTAAACTACCTGACAGTGCAGTCTCAATGAAAATCCTGCTCACTGTTTTGCTCTTTTACACTATTTCTGCTAAGTGAAAAAAAAGAAAAAAATATTTTGTAAAAAATGTGGGAATATTTTAAATCCATTCTTTAGATAAACCCCAAAATTGCTCTAAGTTACATGTTTATTCAAAATGACAGCATGTAAACAACAGAAACAATTAAGAAAAAACTTAAAGTTATCATGAGTTCATAGAATGTAAAGGTGGATTTCTGGACTGCAAGCTGTGGAAACTGTTTTGCTTGTCTTTTGTCTACATTAAATAATAAATGGATTACTCTGTTGACAACAATTTATGAAATATATGTTTCTTGAATTGTGTTTGAAAAAAGGATTTTAAACGTAAAATGTATATAATACAATTTCATCTAAAAAAGAAAGGTAAAATAGTACTTTTTCTATATAAAAGCTTCCTAATGTGCTAATTGATATCCTTTTAACCCTTTAACACTTTGCGCTGCTTTTCTCCTTCAGAATCTGCTGGAATGACATTGATCATGGTAAAAATGTAAAAATTAAAATAAATCAAAGAGTATAAACACTTGAGCTCTGGTGCTAACGGGTTAAGTCATCCATATTTAAACATTCAAGCTTTAAAATATACTAAAAGCAAAAGGTTATCATCCAGTTTTTGTCATTAGTCTTGCTATTTTTTTCTGTTTAAAAAAATAAGTATACCTCTAGATTTCACTAAAAACAATAAAATAAATAATCTCAAGAGAATCATATATATATAATAGAAAGGTTATAGCGTTGCTTGAATGTTTCTGAGGTGTTTAGAACATATCTCTGAAATGAATTTGCTTGACCTGTTTTTACTATTTTAAAACTAATAACTCTGAATAACTTCTGTTGTATTATGGGTCAGTTTCGACCCATATATAATTTACTCAAAAACATACAAAGTACATATATGTTTTTACCAGGAACAAAACTTTAATCTAAACACACTGAAACACAAACAGCCAATAAAATAAACAAACCAAGTCAATAGACATCACTTACATCTTCTAACTTTACTGAATTTCCCTACGTGGATAAATAAAGTTGATCTTGAATCTTAAATGTATCAGAAAGCTAAATCAGAGAAAAGTCTTAGTGTGTCGAGACTTGTTTGTTTATTTTGTTCTTTTGCATCTTCACTGGACAGATGAGCATCCCCTGAGGCTCACATGACTGGGAGAGGAGGTGGAT
The DNA here is from genome assembly GCF_002922805.2 of Oryzias melastigma. Lineage (NCBI taxonomy): Eukaryota > Metazoa > Chordata > Actinopteri > Beloniformes > Adrianichthyidae > Oryzias > Oryzias melastigma. The sequence goes on along the minus strand of NC_050522.1, from coordinate 20,678,020 downwards.
GTCAGTGTGCTGGCTGAAATCCATGACTGACTTTGATTTTGGCTCTAAATATTTCCTCATAAAGTTATTATATATAACCGGGTCAAAACTGACCCTAACACCAGACAGAACACAGTTTCAACTAGAGCATTTAAGAATAAATTAAATGAATTTTGTTGAATTCAAGGTTCCTGACAAAGTCAAAAAGCCTTAATGAATAAATGTATTGTGAGTGATTCTTTTCTGCAATTAAAAACCAAAATGTGCCGGTAACACAAGACTAAGGGTAAATAACATCTTAATTCCAAAATAATAAACTTTTCTGTCAGTTATTGATGTAGTGGACTTTACAGTTATGATGATTTAAAGGAAAAAAGACTGCAGTGGAACAAGTCGAACCCAAAGAAAACACCCCAAGGTGCTGATAAAAATTGTAATTAGTTTTATTGTAGTCATTTAAAATCAAGCTAAGAACCCTAACTAACATCATTACTCATGTTTACTCAGAACTGCTCTGGTCTTTTATAGTCAATTTGATGTAAACACCTCCACAAGGAGCTCAGATCGTCACAATGTGGTGTTTTAAACACATTTAGAGCACACACTGAGTTAGTGTCTTTCCTTTATAAATAAAAGGAAAATTCATCACCCCGTTACCCCAACTCCCCTCACCCCGTCCCCCCGTGAGGGCAACGATGGCGACTTGCCACATTCCTCACCGCCAGGGAAACAACGAATCACATCACAGGAAGTCGGAGAGGAAGAAGCTGGCTAATGCTTTCCTGTTAAACACTGAAGCACGCACACACAGAGAAACGCACACACACTCTGTCCGTCCAAAACCATAATTACAGGCTGCAGATGTTCAGCAGTTAAAATTTCACTGCACAGGGGAGTTATGGCCCATGAGGAGACTGGGGCCGGGAGAGGATGGAGACAAAGAAACAGCAAGAACATGATAAACTCCACAGTCTATAAAGTCCAGTGAGTTTCAGGTTTGGGAGAATTTGCGGTCACGTCTGCAGTCCAGGCCCCCTCGGAGAGGTCTGGACCGAGCGTGGAGGTGATTCTTTTTTGTTCTGGACTTTGAGAGAGGTTCTGCTGCTCGGCTCCCCTTTCCCTCCAGCCGTTGTCATGGTGACGCTCAGCTATGCAGAGCCTGAATACAGTCAGTAGCTCAGAGGAAAGAGG
>NC_050522.1:20674767-20676822 GCF_002922805.2 Oryzias melastigma | reverse complement strand
GTTTATATCAAATTTAGAGAAACTCCAACAGTCCAGCAGGAGGGAAACTCAAAAACAGCTCCAGTAGGACTGTTTTTTTAGTTCTTCCAGTGGTGCCGTAAATGCTGATCCGCTGCTGGTGTCTCATAAATGAATGTTATATGGAAAACAAGAAAAAAAACATTCTACCTCTAATGTAACTCATCATGTAGCTGAGATGTTGGAGGTGTCCAAAATTTGACCTTTTTGTTGGATTCAAGCATATTCACCTGAACTTCTAGCATAAACTAAAAGTTCCACATCCTGGTAGCTTTCAATCACAGCAGGATTTGTTATCTCCTCTCAGATCTCAGCCTTCTTATTCATTTGCTTGGGGGTCACTCCAGAATCAGAGGACACTTTACAACCCACTCATCATGTTTCAAATAATCCACATGCCAAATTTTAAAACCTCAGACTAAATTTACTTGTTTTGAGACCAAAACTACTAAAACTAAGAGAAAAAATTGTTAAAATTTGTTAAAAACACCAAATAAGTAAAGAATACGATCTTGAATAGAACAGTTAAAATTACAATTAAATTACTTTTTTTTCTGTAATATTTATTTCAATTAAATGTGGTAACATTTAATTCAATAAACAAAATAATTCCAATAATAATTATTATACATGGACCATGTGCCCCATAACATAGACACCTGTGACCAAAACCTTCTTGGCATGGTAGCTGAAGAAAATAGCAGAGAATCACATAAAACGATGAACTTGACGTCATCAAACAGTTTTCCAAAAGAATGGTCAGAGCTAAAGGACTTCCTTTCTTCTAATATTTTCAGATTTTTACAGCATAGTTTTCCTAGATTAATTGCTCACCCTACCCCATGGAACCCTGTTATGCATACAATAATAATAAGACAATTATAATTATTTTATTTACTTATTTACATAAGGATGTTTGCCCTCTTGGTCTTTACTAACAGCAACCTAAGCATGTAGCTCCTACACCTGAGAGATACCAAATGTTAGAACAGATTTGCAATCCTTTCACTTGCAAAAATGTGTTAAAGTGAAGTTTAATTAGTTGTCATCCAACTATGTGAGTGAAATGTGTTCTCCACATTTAACCTGTCCCCTGGGGTCAGTGGTGAGCTGCAGACACAGCCGCGCTCAAGAATCATTTGGTGGTTTATTCCCCCAGTCCATCCCTTTTTAATGCCGAGTGTCAAGCAGGATGGCACTAGGTACCATTTTTAGTCTTTGGTATGGATTTAAACTCACGACTTTCTATTCTTAGGGAGGACACTGGTACACAAGACACACTGGTAAGTGTAAGGGATGCACCAAGTTCTGTAATCATCAAATATATAATGTAATATAGTATGATGTGAAGTGTAATAAAAAGTGTATATTTGACCTGTTTAAGATGAGCTAATCAAAGCTTTGATGGTTTATTATGGTTTGGATAGTATGGATAGTCTTTCACCTTAAGTCATGTAATCATTGACTCTTAGACTCTTACTGTTGCACTGTCCTGAGGTATGTTTTTCCTATGATTTTATGCCAATTTTAACCATACATTTTTTCCACTGCCTTCTTATATCCTTCTATTGTGGTCTAACACACTAATCTCAACCGTGTACTATTATACTGTCTTGTGATGGGCTTTCACAGGATGTGATTGTGTGTGTGTGAGATTTATTGTCCTGAGTTCTCTGTGTACCTGCCAAGGGACAACAGATGCAGATTAGCATCGTTGCTGTAATCTGGTACGTTTACATCTATGACTCTGAATAGATGCTCATCAAAGCACATGGTCGCTAATAAATAAATAAATAATACCTATTACTGATGAATATGTAACCGAAAATCTGAGATGTGAAGGTTTATTTTTTTATGAATTGAAGCCCAAATGTCCTCTAAATCTGGAATGACCATTATCTAAGTTTCATTCTTTATCATAACTTTCTAAATGTGTGTTCTAAAGACATATTGACATAAAGAGTTGAAAACCTTCAAGCTTGTAAAGAAAATCCCTTTCAAAGCCAACACATTCTCATCCCTGTCTACTGATGTTTG
>NC_050522.1:20672093-20674653 GCF_002922805.2 Oryzias melastigma | reverse complement strand
CTGTTCATAAAATAAAGGGTCTGCAACCCTTACGATATGGTACCGGATGCAGTACCAGATGTGCACTGGTACCAGTACCCTATCACGTACCTATACCCTAACCTTAGCCTGGTACTGTGTCTGGTTTGCGCCCGGTAGAGGTTCAGGTCTGCCGGTCTGGGTCGGAGATATATATCTCTACGATATCCATCCAAACTCATTCATTCATGCATTTTCAGAAACTGACTCTCCTTTAGAGTTACGGGGTTGCAGGAATCAACCCAGCTACTGTTGGGCAAGGATGGAATACATGTGAACACTCTCACAGCATGGTTTTGGACTGTGGAGGAAGCCCACACATTGCCAGAGAAAACATGCAAACTCCACACAGAAAGGTCCCAGCTGGGATTTGAACCAGAATATTTTTCTTGTGTGGTAAGAGTGCTAACCACTATACCACCATGCAGCTCTTTCTCATGCAAGTATTCCATTTTATGGAATAATGTTACGGGTGTGGCGCTTCTAAGTTTGCCATGAAAAGTTGGACAACTGAACTGTTTCAGCCTGCACACTGAGGGTTCCTCTGTCTTTGTTCTGCTTCCCGCTGCCTTCTTCATGACTCAACTGTCACCATCGGTGAGGGATTCCCATCAGCCTAACTTGAGTTCATCTTCGGGATCAAAGGAACAGGAACAGGAAGTGAGGTTGCAGAACAGACTTCCTACAAAGCAGACACCACGATGAAGCGTTATCTAGTAAAGATAAAGAGTGCATCAGTCCTTAGAGGAATGAGGCCTTTGATGAGGTCATCACGCCCATGCGGATACAACTTCCTGTCCTAAAGCTTCAAAGAGAGGAAGAAGAGTTTGTTTAGTGTATCACTTATGACATTGAGGATATGTGACTGTTAGCTGAAGATTTTGCCTAATGCATGATGATGACAAAAGAAAATCCGCAGAAATTTTTGGTACTTTGAGTCATCAGTCATGTCAGTGTCCTTCTGTCTGAGCATGTCAGACTCCTGCATTGCTGTGGAGGAATGTTGGTCCACTCTTGGTGACAACTTAGTTCCAGATCATTGGTTTTCTTTAGGGTAAACCAGCCTCAGGTCTGGGCTGAACATCTGGATTGTCATTTTGGTTTGAAGGCTCTGCATCCACCCACTAATGTGGTGCCAGGTCCACCACGTCATAAACTGAGGCCTGTAGACTCAGAAATGTACCTCAGTTTTTCTGATCTTGAGTTGGACTTGTTAGAATGTGCTGGTAAAATTGGACATAAGTAATCCTGCTGAGGGAAGAATAGACTCTTAGAAGTTTGTATGCCCCAAAATAAAGGCTCGTTAAGAGGAAGTAAATGTAATAAATACATTTGAAAATAATAATAACAAAAAAAAACAGACTCCAAACCATAACAATAATATGATGCACAACTTAAAGTTGAACTCCAAATACTGTAAAATTGTTTTCAGATGTCTTTTATTTATACTTATGCTGTTTTTTTAAATGTTGTTTTATAAGACTTATTTTCTGCAGTGCAGAAATTAATCAAAATGTTTCTCTGGATTGTGGGCGGAACTGTTGGCACAGAAGGAAGCCTATATGTTGATATCCCAGCATTCCTTTGTTTACACGGTTTCCCGCTAGCTTACAGCCCCTCACAACCCCAAGCTAACATTAGCTGTGGAACAAAAATGGTGATCAATATGAGTCAGATATCAGCTCAGACCAGGAAAACAAAGACATGCATGCATATGGTTGTCTAAATGTGGCGGCATCAGAGTGGAGCAGAGTAGGGAGCTTGCGGCTTGCCGTAGCTTCTACATCACAACTACAGCTTTATCAAACAGCAAAAAAAAAAAAGAGTAAATAAAAAGCAACTATTCAGAGATGCAATTTTAATCTGAATTCCTTTTTTTACATATGTCCTCCACATGAGAAAAAAATACACAAAAACATGTTGAAACAACACAATTTTCGTTAAATAACAAAATGAAGACAACAAACTTTAAAACATGAATTTATTGTGAATGATATAGAAATATAAAATATAAAAATAACGAAATAACAAAAACTCTTCACAAAGTGTCACTTTTTATGAAGCATCGGATCCTTTCTTTAGGACTGCCCCCCTGCCGCCCCATCCTCTCCGAGCGCGCGCGCTTCCTCTGGCTCGCGCTCTCGTTGACTTCACTGTCGGACTCTCTTCTAGCGGACTCCAGCCGAAAGTGGAGGATAACAAAAACACTTTTTATGGTGCCAAAAGCTGCTCTTCTTTTTCTCTGCACGGACGTGAGGCTCAGAGGAAACTCCGAAAGGGTTTTTTATTTTTTGTGAAGAACAAAGTGGAGCTTCAGCTTTAAGGAAAAGTGAGCTGCTGAACTCAGGTCAGTTCAAATACAGATATTTACAGAGCAGATAAAAAATAACGACTCATTTTAATACACATCCAGAAAAAAAAGCTTAAAATAGGAACCAAATTGCATGTTTTACCAGGACCCGTGAGCGCGCGCGCGTGCCCTCTTTATACTAAGATGTCAGGGTTTCTCAGGAGCTCTTCCTGGGATGTTTGATTGAAAATA
>NC_050522.1:20627491-20671954 GCF_002922805.2 Oryzias melastigma | reverse complement strand
AAGTGACGAATTTAAAGCTGAGAACGAAACATTAAACAATAACAAAAATAAATGTAGTTTAACCTATCAAAATAAATGTTTTAGGACTAACAAGCTAGCCACAACTCTGTGAATAATTGTGAAACGACGAGGATTCAGAATGACAAAATGTACCAAATAAATAAACAAATACAAATAATACTTTTTATTTGATCTGTGTAGTTTCTCATTGTAAATAAATCTTCATCTATCTATAAAACTCTTTAAGAGTGATGAAAAAATGGTCAACATTGAGACAACGTTAGCACTTTCTACTGGCATGAGATTGGTACTGCAGGGCAGATGACCAATATATATATATATATATATATATATCAATCTAAAATAAACATTTAAATTTTTTTGTGTAATTTTTTGATGTTTAGATGCACATTTTGAAACGTTTTGACTATTTTCATGAACCTTTAATTTCAAATGTAATTACAATCTTCCTATTTGGCCTGAGTTTAAGACATTTTAAATTTATTTTGAGAACTTGACAGTTTGTGGAGCACTGTCACATAACATCTGGGCTAAACACCAGATATTTACTGTTGGTGTTGACAGGGGTTGTCAGTCCTCACGCCTTACTTTAAGCACATGAGGATGATGAGGTGGAAGGAGATGAAAATGGATTTGCCGGGAATGTTGCAAAATGTCCCAAATGTTAAATCCTCTCTGAATGACAGAGCACAGTGGGCTTTCTTTAAAAAAATATGTTTCATGTGAATCCCTGAAAACAAATAAGAAAAAAAAACACATTTTCAATTCATGTATGGCAATGATTAAATGATAACTTAGAAGTTTTCAAAATTACAATCACAGAAGTTGGTAAACATTTGTCAGGAAAAAAAGCAAAAACACAGACATGACCTCTGACCTTCATCAAGAACACCACAGGGACATGCCTTAAACTTTGGCTTCCTGGGGTTTTTTTAAACACCCAGTAAAAAAGTCCATTAAACTCAAACTTTTTTTCTTTGCCTGCAGACTCATATTAAAGAAAACGACAAGAAAATTCACCCGAAAATGAGCATTTATCTCTCAGATTATTCTTTTTCATACAAAGACGTGTCAGAAACTGATCCACGACCTTTGATACATCCGAAAACAGACACTTTCTTATAGGTGACGTGATGAAAAAAACAGACAAAGGTAAAAAATGTTGCTTTATTTTCAATTTTCTTATTTCAAAAACTTAATAAACCTTAAACTTAACTGTAAAGATAAGTTCTAAATGTTGTAAATAATACAAAATGGTTTGTTGCTTTTTTTATATTTTGAGTTTGTACTGATACAAAAATGTCCAGATTTCTGAGTTTAGTAAACAAAGTGTTACATGGAGCTTAAAAATTCATAATTTTAGCACAATTTAAGGATTTTTATGAATGAAAAGAGTCAATTTGAGTCTAAAAGACAGAAGTCGTCAGAACTCATCTGTCAACATTCTTAAGGACATTATCTTCTCTCTGCAGAAGCATGTCCTCCTTTGGCGGCAGGACCCTCTCTGCTCCTCCTCGGGGTGACCCTCTGACATGAGGAACTGAAGTCTAAAGAAACAGCCCTCCCTGCTGGAGACCATCTGCTATTACACACCATGGCTGAGCCCAGCTATTCCGATCTCATTGCCAAACACTACAACTTCACCGGCAAGTTCCGCAAGACGGAGCAGGACTCCGGTTTGAAGGCTGACTCTGTGATCTTCATCATCGTGTGCTGCTTCATCATCCTGGAGAACATCCTGGTACTTGCCACCATTTGGAGGACCAAGAAGTTTCATAAGCCCATGTACTACTTCATTGGGAACCTGGCGCTGTCTGACCTGCTGGCCGGCGTCGTGTACACCGCCAATATTCTGCTGTCGGGAGCCAACACCTACAAGTTGACGCCCACGCAGTGGTTCCTGAGAGAGGGCAGTATGTTCGTAGCTCTGGCGGCGTCTGTCTTCAGCCTCTTGGCCATTGCCATTGAGCGCCACCTCACTATGCTGAAGATGAAGCTGCACAACAACGGCAACACGTGCCGCGTCTTCCTCCTCATCAGCACGGTGTGGATGATCGCAGCGGTGCTGGGCGGGCTGCCGCTGATGGGCTGGAACTGCATCCAGAGGATGTCGCAGTGCTCCACCGTCCTACCGCTCTACCACAAAACCTACATCCTGTTCTGCACCACCGTCTTCAGCATCATCCTCATGGCCATCGTGGTACTCTACGCCCGGATCTACACGCTGGTGCGCACTCGCAGCCGCAAGCTCGTCTTCCGCAAAGTGACCAACAGCCGCGGGAATCCCAGCACTAACAGCAAGAGCTCGGAGAAGTCTCTGGCTCTGCTGAAGACCGTCATCATCGTCCTGAGCTGCTTCATCGCCTGCTGGGCACCGCTCTTCATCCTCCTGCTGCTGGACGTGGCCTGTGAGACGATGAGCTGCCCCATCCTCTACAAGGTGGATTGGTTCTTGGCGCTCGCCGTCCTCAACTCAGCCATGAACCCCCTCATCTACACGCTGACCAGCAACGAGATGCGGCGCGCCTTCCTCAAGACCCTTCTGTGCTGCACCGCCTGCCTCAGGCCGAAGGCTAAGTTCACGGGGCCCATCATGGGGGCGGAGTTCAGTCGCAGCAAATCCGATAACTCCTCCCATCCCAACAAGGAAGAGGGGGAGTACTCTCCAAAGGAGACGACAGCGGTGTCCTCAGGGAATGCCACCTCGTCGTCCTAAACATGGACGGATAGTCCAGACGGAGGCTGTGTTTGTACAGGTTTACCTTTAGCTGGAGACTTCCAAACCGGACCGACTGGAACCAGCAAACTCTGACTCAAAGGAGACGTTCAGCTCTGGCTTAGAGCTGCAGCATGTGGATCCCTGTGGTCATTCTTCGTTCAGTACCGGGTCTTCTCAGCACTCTTTGCCCTCTGAAGATGCTACAGCTCCTCCCACCAGATAGAGGGAGGAGCTACTGGACGGTCTGTGGTTTGATGCTTCATGAAGGAGACTGAACTGGAATTCTGAGCTTCATAGGAACTTTGGTTGATTCTCCTAGAAGGATCAGACTTTACACTTACTCGCTAAGAAAAACTAGAGCATGTAGCACTTAAGCACACAAGTGTTGTAATATTTAAGAGAAACAAATTAATTCAGAGAAATGTCACACTTGTTTGTCTTTGCATTGAAGAAGTTCAGTCATGAATTCAGAGCTCAGCTGCTTCTATGTGACCTTGTCTATCTGTGAAAAGTTTCTGAGCTCCGGTCAGGATTCACCAACCTGCATATTCTCCATGTTTCTCTGAGTAAAGACCCACTCTGATGAAAATGGGGATTTTTCTCTTTAGGTTATATTTAAGGAAAATTAAGATTAAAAATGCTTTTCTCTGCAGCATTGCCAGTCTCTGTATGACCAGAGCAGGAGCTTGGTTTGCATAGCCAGCAGTAAGTCAGACCTGTTGCCGGTGCATGTTGGGCTGCCCTTTATCACCGGTTCTGTTCCTAGTCTTTATGAACAGAATTTCTAGGCGCAGTCAGGGGCCAGAGGGGATCTGCTTTGGGGACCACAGGATTTCATCTCTGCTCTTTGCAGATGATGTTGTTCTGTTGGCCTCATCAGGCCAGGACCTCCAGCATGTATTGCAGCGGTTTGCAGCCGAGTGTGAAGCTACCGGCATGAGGGTCTGAGGCCATTATTCTCGACCGGAGAAAGTTTGTTTTCCCTCTCTCAGTGGGTGGAGTGCTCCTGTCTCAGGGGGAGTTTAAATTTCTTCGGGTTTTGTTCACGAGTGAGGGAAGATCGGAGCGTGAGATTGACAGGAGGACCGGTGGAGCGTTCGCTGTTTTGTGGCTGCTGCACCGGTCCACTGTGGTGAAGAGAGAGCAGAGCCAGAGAGCAGAGCTTGGAATTTACCAGTCGATCTTCGTTCCAGTACTCACCTATGGTCATGAGCTCTGGGTCGTGACCGAAAGAACGAGATCCTGACTACAAGCGGCTGAAATGAATTTTCTCCGGAGGGTGGCCGGGCGCTCCCTTAGAGATTGGATGAGAAGCTTGGTCACCAAAAAAGAGCTTGGAGTAGAGCTGCTGCTTCTCCATATGGAGCAGAGTCAGTTGAGAATGCTTGGGAATCTGGTCCAGATGCCTCCTGGACGCCTCCCTGGAGAAGTGTTCCAGGCATGTCCCACTGGGCGGAGGCCCCAGTCGGACATGGAAGACCCGTAAGATCCAGAACACGCTCGAGAGACCACCTCTCTCTGGGGCCCTGGAAATCCCTCGGGTTGCCTCAGAGGAGCTGGAGGAAGTGGTCGGGGAGAGGGAAGTCTGGGCATCTTTGCTTAGACTGCTGCTGCTGCCACCTGGTCTCGGATGAGCGGAAGAAGATGGATGGTTTAAAATTGCATTTCTTTATTTAAATTGTTGTAAATCAGGAGCAGACTAAAAATTGCCATTGGAAAAATTTGAGTTGTTACGAATAAAACATGACGGGTGAACCATTTGTTCTCCCCTCTGCTCCATTCTGATGCATCAACTTGTAGATCCAAGTATGTCTTTGTTTTCCTCATCTGAGCTGGCATCAAAACTGCACGGCTGGATAGCTCCAACATTGATTCCCATTTTTGTTATACAGGAAGTGCTAGGTTGCTAGCAGGAGAGTGTAAACAAAGGGATGATAAGAAGTGTGGGTAGGATTACTCCCATCAACAGTCCCACCCAGGAAAATTTCTCTGCAGAAATTATGTCCTATAAAATGACAAGTTTTAAAAAAGAATTTTTTGATGAAAGTAGTAAAATCATATTTTAAAGACCATTGGGAATCCTTTAAAATTGATCAAAAGATGATCGGAGTGGGACTTTAAAGCAGAGAAACATACCAAGCTTCCAGGACGGTGGACCTAAAGTTCAGAAACATTGTAAAACGCCAACACTTTTTTTAAATTGTAAATTCCAAATAATGGCATAAATAAAAACAAGTAGAGAAATTAGTTTTTAATTTAGTGGCAATAACAGTGTAACAGAAAAGAAGAGACGGGATTACAAAACTAGTTTTTGTGAAATGAAACTGAATCATATTTTGCCTGAATATAGAGTTGAAATATTATTTGCATGTTTATGACACTAGCTGCAAAACATACTTTCTTTTTAACTGGATAAAAGCTAAAAGATTTTTAATTATCTTATTTATTAAAACTAGCTTTTTGCCCCACTTTATTGGTGCTTAATTTTCTTTCTGTAAAAGCTTAATTTATGCTCTACAAGCACTTAAAAAACATAACTAATATGTATTTCTTTTCCAGAAATTATTAATTTTAACCGAAGATTAAAGCAAAAAGCCCCAAACCGTCCAAATAAAACAGAAGTCAATTTATTACTTTGAAAATACCTGGATAAAAAAAGTTTTAATTGCAATATGTCAATTTTTTGTTGCTCTGTCCAGCTGTTCCAGATGATCCTCTGAGCTCTGAATTTATGAGCATTTCTGATGTGTTTGATTGAGTTGGACTTGTATAAACTGTGGGTCAGGATGTGTTTTCCATTTTTCTGTGTGAGATGAAGTCAGTAGTGACGAAAGTAGAGTCAACTTAATTTATGCCAGAGAGAAAGAAATAAAGGTTGTTGCATTTGTCAGCTTCATAAGAAAACATCAAAATCATTCAAATAAATAGTAAAATACAATACTTTACTCTGACTATTTAAAGAATTTCAGCATTAAAAGACAGACTTTCATAGACGGGCTTTGATAGTGTACCAGTGCCTCTTGGTTTATTTTATCATACATCTAAAATAGATTAATAAATTAATTTCTTTATCTTTATTTTTGATGTGTGACGACCCAGCAGAATTCTCTCTGTCCTTTGTTTTTTAATGCGTGTATGTTTGTTCAGTGTTTAGTGTTTGTTAGCACTTAATAAAGAGAAATAGAAATGTAAAAGTTGTGTTTTAACAAACCACATAAAAATATATATTTTTTACAGTATATAGAAAACATTTGAAAGCTCTGGATTAAAGTTATTAAGAATTTATAGAAGTTCAAATTCTAACTCAAAAAATATATTTTACCTCAAAGCTTTGAAATGACAATAATAAGCTCAAACATACTTATTTTACACACTGCTGTCAAAACTTTATGGAATCTGATTAGATTCTGATATATGATCAAATTATCTCAATTTAACAGAACTACATCCATTTTGTCAAGTGACCACATATATTTTCAAGTTTACCCTGTAAAGATAACTACAACAAAGAAATTACAGAAAGTTCTAATTCTTTGGAATTAAGATGTTTTTTTTTAGCATTTAATGAAATCCACAAAAAATATTTTTGAAAAATCATTTTTTTTATAAGAATTATGTTATGTTGGGCGATTTGTAAAAAAGTTTGCCCACAGCAATGTTATTTTAAGATGTAAAACTAATGACATTATCCCGTGTGTCAAATATGATCCACACTTTTTAACTGTATAACTGTATTATAAAGAATTAATTTAAAAATAAAATTATTTTATAGTCATTTTAAAAAATAAATAACAATTAATGAATTATTCTAACCACAAAGTTTTTAAAATTAGCTAAACTTTTTCTTGCAAAGTGTTTTTAAGACTTCAAGGAGGCAGCCATTTTGAAATGAGCAGGAAAAGCTGTTCTACTGCCCCTAGTGGAATGATGATGAACTACAGGACAGAAAATATGGACCAAGTGAAATCCAGTTTTTTTTAAGGCAAATTTTGATCATGCTAATGAGACAGGAGTCTCAAAAATGCATATATACATATTATATAAATGATTTTATTGGGTTAAACAATTTATCACATTTTGCTTCTTTCATCATATACTCTATTGTGATATAGCTGAAATTTAATGTACATTTATTTAAAGATTATAACCTAAGCTGATAGAATCCCAAAAATTCATATCGAAAAGCAGGGAATATTAGCTAAGATTTGCTAAAAAAAAAAAAAAAAAGGAAAATGTTAAAGACCATGAATAGTCCTCAGTTGGGACTCATTCGCATGACATTCCACAAAGAAGGAAGAGATCAGTCTGTGAGTTAGGATTGGTTTTCTTTAGAGTGAAGGTCAGATCATTTTCATATCCAATCGTCCATCCATCCAATGTAGTTTTTTAAAATCCCTTTCAGGGTCACTGGGTGCTGGCCAATCACAGGTTAACCCCTTTACCCAGGAAGATGATGCTTTCCAGCTGTCCTGTGAGAACAGCATCTCCATAGAGAAAAGAACTCCAAAAGTTTCCTGCACTGACGTTGGGTTGTACACAATCCATTGGACCAGCACAAAATCCCCCTCTGATTGTGAAAATCTTTACACTGGACCTCAAGCAGCTTGAATCTCCATGGTTTCATTATCTGTCTTACCAAAGCAATTAAAGAAATAAACACTTAAAAAATATTTTAGTCTTTATTAAATGAATACATTTAACATTTAGATGTGAAGTGCCAAAACAAATTAACTTTTTCTGAATTTTTAAAAAATCTTTCATTTAAAAAACTACAACGGACGATGCTCTGTACTGTTCATGTTTGGCTATCTTTTTCACAGAATAGCAGAGGGTCGGGGAACCCTCCCTGAGGTACGATCACTGCACCTCATCATTTTGAGAAGCAGCTCCAGCTCGTCCTGTCGACTGGGTCTCAGCTTGCACGTCTCTTCTGAGTGATATTGATGATGAGAATCAGCCTCCGCCGCAGCTGCCGACCTCTGACCCCTGACTGTGTGTGCGAGTGTTCACCTCCAGGGAAGGACACCAATAAAACTTCCTTTTCTAATGGGAGATCAAGGTCAGGTGATGGCTGGAATTCTTCAATCTTCTAATACATTTTAACAACCAGATTGAGGAATACATTTATGTTAAGAGTCAATTTAAATTCATACTGAGTTATTACAAATGTTTAGCAAAGAAGAAAAAAGGCATTGTGTAACGCTGGACAGATCCATGTCAGTACCCTCCTTAATCCCATAAGGGGTTTCACATTAATTTATTCACAAAAACTTGTTCTCTAAGCTGAACGTTTTGCTCAAAAGTTGTGTGTTTTTTGTGTGAAGCCTATAAAAACCTATGACTATAAAACTCTTAACATGCTGTTTATCAATATATAATTAAATACTGTCTATTTTAAATGTGTGAAGAAATTATTCTTTGAAGGACTTTTAGGTAAATCCCTCTTTCCATTAATCCTCCATAGGAGTTGTCCAGAGAATTCCTTATCAACAAATACGGTTTGGTAGATAATAAACCTTTTTGGGACTTTGGGTCACATTGGGGCCTTTTAGCAACCAAAATAAAGTCAGGTCCTCAAGTATCTTGATAAGATCTCTATAGGGATTTTTGTGGCTCATTATGGACTATCAATTTTTACGAATTTCTCTTTTTGAGAAATTAAATAAGTCAGAAGGCATTGAAGCTTGCTACAGCTTATTTAGATATCTAATAGTTATGTCTAGTGGGTAGTGGAAAAATCAGAATTTTGTATTAGTAAAAAAAAGAAACAATAATTTTGTATTTGTAAAAAAATAATAATAACAATGATAATGCATTTTATTTGAAAGCGCCTTTCAAAACACTCAAGGACACTGAACAAAGTAAAACATAGATATATCTATATATAAAACATAATAACATCACTTAAAATAAATTTAAAAAACACAATAAATAAGTTAACATCTTAATAAATAATAAATGATTTTAATAAATGAATTTATTATTAGTAAAAAAAAAAAGTTGTATTTAAAAAAAAAATAATTTAGTATTACAAAATTAGTAGTTTTTCCTCACCGAGAAGGATGGTCTAAGGGGTGGGATACATAATATCAGTAGGATTTAGATTTGCAAAACAAAATAATCTGATTTTAAAATTAATGAAAAAAAATCCACATTTTGTATTACCGTAGAAAAAAAGCCAGAAGTTAGTATTAGGATTAAAATTGAACTTTTCAACATGGGAATTATTGGATAATTATTCTCTGGTGAAGTCTGCCTCTAGTGGTCTTTGGAAGAACTGCAGAATTTAGAATTTGAAATTCAATAGTAGGAAGCGCTTAGTTTTAGCCAATTACTGACATTATTGACATACAATCAGGATATAACAGCAAAATTTTATATTTTACACACAGAGTTAAAAAACTTAAATGCCCTTTTTTATTTTATTTGTTGTTTATTCTTTTTTATGAATAACACATAACTATTTATTTATTCACTTCAGATATTTCTTTGATCAATTATTTCTAAAATGTCGTCAACCCCCCACCCCCCAACCCCTTTGTCCTGCACATCACACAGAACAGGATATTATTGAATTTCTGAGTTTTGTACATTTTGTCATACCCAAAGATGTTTGCCTTCTAAACATTTCAGAGTTGAAATGCTGATAAAGAGAACAAAGTGCATGGAGGAACTGAGCTGGAGCAGGAAAACAGCAAAGTGGATCAGTGCAGTCAGAGGCTTTCGTGTTTGATCAAACCCGACATTGGGAAGGTTGACTTTGTTCCTCTGAACTTCAGGATGAGTCTGATTCAACTCTTCATACTATCTACCTGCTGTGAGTTCAACTCTTCAGTTAATAAGCTTCACATAGCTAAGCTTGTTTTTATTAAATGCTTTTGAAAAGAATAAAGTAAATTGACAATTGTCCATGAATAACACAGAACTATTTTGCTTTTCTTCTTCATAATTTTACTGGAATTTTACTTTATCTGTCATTTACAGTTGTTCTCATAAGTTGATAAATCCTGAAAGAAATTAGGACTTTTAGGCTATTTTTTAGAGAAAATGAATGATAATACAAGAAGTTTATTCTACTCAGTTTGTGGTTGAATAAAACAAACACCAGTGTTAACTCTTGAATCATAATGAGAACAGAAACTTCCCAAATGACCCTGTTCAAAAGTTCACATACCCAGTTCTTAAGATTATGAAACTTTTATGTTGATAGTTTGGTTTCAACAGAATCCCTCTCTTTCCACTTCTTGGTCAATGTTTGAACACTGCTGAGTGACATTCAGACCCTTGAATTTCTTCTTTTATCCCTTTCCTGTTTTATACAGTTTGGTTACCTTTTCCCGTAGATATTTTGACTGCTTTTTAGCTTTCCCATGACTCAGGATCCAGGATCACACTAAAACTCAGGATCCAGTCATGGATTAAGGATGCAAGGCACTTTTAGGAGCCCAAAACTCAAAGATCCTTTGTGACCACACACTGATTACAGGCAAACGAGTCACAGATGAGGAGGGTTACCTTTAGCTGTCATTCAAACCTTTTGTATCAGCCTGTGTGCATGTTTTCAGAGCAAAGTCATCAGGGTATGTTAACTTTTCAACAGTGTCATTTGCGAAGTTTCTGTTTTCGTTATGATTTAATAAAGGGAAAACAGAATTTTTGTCAACAAATGGCTTCACCCAACCAGTAACTATGAGTGGAAAGTATGAGCACAACTTTCTCAAAACTGTTTTTTAAATTTATTTCTGTACGCCTGAAAGATGAAAAGCTGATTTGAATACAGGACTGTATATGAGCTTGTATGTCATTCCTTGGTTCCTGTTTTTTGATTTACAGGCTGGACTGCAGCTGCCAGGTACATCTGGTCAGGTGAGTTCTCCACAAACAGACGCTGCTGTTGTGTGTTGATAAAACTGAGCTCAGTTCACTGAAAAATATAAAGATGCAAACAAACACAACTATCTTACAGCTGAAAAAGAGTCTGTCAAAATAAATGGACTTCCAAATTGTTATCACCAAAGAATTCAATTCAACTCTGTCTACTAAGCTGAGCAGAGTTTATAGGTCAGGTGTCTGGCCATCCGTTCAGGACAAATTACTTCCTGTGTCACCTGTCTGCAGATGTGCCAAAACTCCTGCTGGAATACGTAGAAATCACAGAGGGAGAGGTCCTGGATGTGGGCTGCACAGTTCCCATTGACTACGGGGAAGGGGTCTGTCGCTTATTCAGAGGAGACTCTGATTACCCCTTTGCCACGGTGAGAGCTCAGAGTTATTCCTGCAATTTCCATGTGGGATCAAGCCAGCTGCTGGGACACAGGCCGGTGGGCAGCAAGATCTCCATCAGGTGTGACTACAAGATCCAGGATTTCATCTCACAGTCGAGCGACAGCAGCTACATCATCGTCTGGGGTGAGAATATCATCAACACACTTATAAAAAGGGTCAAAAATGTCCATTAATTGAATAATCTTAATATAGAAAATGCAATAATCAATAAATGCAATATAGTAAAAGGCCTATATTGTACTATTTTATTTTTAGCTTTTAAGCGTATTATAGTGTTATTTTCTCACAAAGAAATACAACCTCAAGCGTTATTTTGCTTCTAAAACCCTGCTCTCTGAGCACCAGCCCCTCCAAATCCTTCAGAATGACTGTCCCATGTTCATATGTTTGAACACGGAGGAACAGCCCCTTCCAGGGAGAGTCTGCGCTGCCAGCACCGACCTCAATGGCAAGCTATTTTATCATCAAATCAATATCCTTGTTATTAGGCTAACTAGTAAAGCCAAAGGCACAACTAGTTAACTAGTAACAGCCAAAAATGTGAAATCGTTAGCTAGTAATGTTTAAAAATGTGAACTAGTTTACTAGTGGGCCCTTTTTGTGCTTACTAATTAACTAGTGACACTCTGAAAGGTTAGTTAACTAGTAGTAGTAGTAAAGCTCACTAGTTAAATAGTTGTACTTTTAATATTGGATCATCTATGATGATCTGATATTTTTGTTAAAGCACTACTGGGATGACAACTTTGCAGACAGTTTTTAAGAATGTATACACAAGTTATAAAGGAGCACAAAAGTATTTTTGTTCATATGTGCTCTGTTTAGCTTTAATCTAAGGTTGTTGCATTTGATATTGGAGGTCAGTAAGTCCATCTAGAATTAAGGTGCACCGGATAATACGGTGGATTTGTTATTTCTTAACAAATTCAAGGATTGTGAGTAAGTGTACCTTATGGTAAAGTAAGGGTCACTTAATCCGCTCTGATTTAGTTTTTGTCAGTTATTTAGAAAGTTTTGAGATGCACCACAAACAATAAAATAAACTGTTTTTTTCCTTCTAATTCATGCCAACATTACACTACCCACTTCAACATTTGCTGTATTGAGATGATTCTGTGTGACACGTCTTATTTTGAAAGGAACCTCTGTCGAAAGTAATAAAGTTTTTTTTTTTTAAAAAAAAAGCTATTTTCTCTTTATTTATTTTTTTGTTTTTATCACAATAGCAACAATTACATAAATACAGATCAGTATTTTTTTAAGTGTGAAGTAAGTATTTTGTGTTGTCTGTGAGAATTGACCTAAATGGATCTAAGTGATGAAGGCTGCAGACTCCTGTTCTATTGTAGCTAACATT
Source organism: Oryzias melastigma (assembly GCF_002922805.2). NCBI lineage: Eukaryota > Metazoa > Chordata > Actinopteri > Beloniformes > Adrianichthyidae > Oryzias > Oryzias melastigma. The sequence continues at coordinate 20,659,571 of NC_050522.1, read as the reverse complement.
CAAACAAAGGTCTGCATTAACATCTCAACCTTGAAAGACAGCTGCCATCTGTTTGTTTCTTTATTTTCTAGAAATATTTTTTTTAATGATCAGAACATGTTAGAATCCCACAGTGATTCGAAGAAAATAAAAATAAAATCCTCTTTACTATGAGATGACACTCACAAAACTCTATTATGAACTAACTCACTGATGCATCGATTTATCTGAAGTTCTGATGTTGTGACCTCCCTGCAGGAACCAGACCCAGTCCCAAACTATCGGTCAGCCGCCACTTCATCCCACTAGACGACAGCATCGAGGTCACCTGCTCCCCTCCGGTGACCTCTGTCTCCCGTTGTTACTTTTACAAAGACGGGTTCCAGTTTTGGGGAGAATCTTGCAGCAGGAACTTGACCGGCCAGGCGCTGGCCGTCTACCAGAAGCTCGACCCTCTTCTTCCAGTCAACCTGAGCTGCACCTACGACCCTGTAACAACACACTACATCCGCTCCCAATACAGCAACCACATCTCAGTGTTTGTAGTCGGTGAGTTCTCAGGTTGACTGCTAAACGTCCCAGGATCCAATCAAGATACTCCTTTACAGGGCTTTAAGGAACATTTACTGTCATACCACCTTACATATTCATAAAAATAAAAGTTAGGATGAGCCTAGCGATGGCAGCATACATAATACTGATGTGTGAATAAAGAGGAAGTCTAAAGGAGAAGTTGCTGACAATATTGGACCTGTGACAGCTCAAATACTGCTCCCACGATAACTACGCCGTGCAGATTTATGTGTGAGGGAAGGGGGAATCTGTGCTGTTTAGAGAACAAGCTGCCTCTGAGTCTGATGGTATTGCTGCAGATGTTCCTCAGGATTTATGGGTAAATTCCTTCATAATGCAGGGGCCCTCCCAGTCTCTTCTTGAAACTATTAACCCTGATTAAATTATGAATATTATGATATATGTTTAACATTTGACATATTCAATTACCAAAATTCTTATTAGTATTTAAACCTAGCACTTGTATTTAATTCTAACGTCATTTTTTTAAGTTGGTAAAACTACATACATTGCCTTTTGTGGTTGGTTTCAGACATGAGTAAAGTCTCCTCATCCATGGATTGTGAAGTGTCTGGGCCTCAGTATCAGCTGGAGAACAGCAGCTGGACCACAACAGGAACCAACGGAGCGAATGTCACTGTTCGGGTGACCAACAGCACCCTGCCGTCTGGACACATCTGCACATAGATTCAAACTGTATCAAATATGCCAACGATGAACAGCTTGAAGTCTGGAAACGTTTTCTGTCATGTTGTAGCTACAAGACTGCTCTTGTAAAATATAAAAAAAACTGTAAGAAATTCATTGTAATGCATTAGAATATGGAGCTAAAGTTTTATCCTCAAATATACAAAAAAACAAAAAAAAATCTAATTTTTTTTTTTTAAATAAAAAGAAATGTAAAGAGTGTTTAATCCATGTTTGGCTCTCCCTGTGCTTGTCCCCGGCCCAGATAAAATACGGGGTTGGGTCAGAAAGGGCAACTTGCGTAAAATTCTCTCCCAAATCAAATATGCAGATCAGGGAAAGCTGATTCACTGCAGTGACCTCTGACTGAACATGGCAAAAAGGGAACAACAACTCAAGTAGACCTGTGATGAAAAACTGAAAATCATTAATCTCAAATACTTTTGTCAGCACTTTGTCTTTTTTTTCAGCAATTGGTAAATACCAGTTACTATCTCGTATGCACCATTTACTATTTGGTACGCACTAGTTACTATCTTGTGCGGATCAATTAGTAATTGGTGCGCACCAGATATCTTGTGCGCACTAGTAACTATCTTGTGCACACTAGTAACTTGAGTGAACCAGTAACTGTCTCATGCAGACCAATTAGTAATTGGTGGGCACTAGTAACTATCTTGTGTGCACTAGTAACTTGTATGGACCAGTAACTATATCACGCAGACCAATTAGTAAATGGTGCTTGACCGTTACTGCACCAGTTTCTATCTGGTGCACTCCAGTTATTATCTGGTGTGGACGAGTTAGTACCAGGTGTGCACCAGTTATTATCTCATGCACACCAATAACTATGTTGTGTGGACCAGTAACTGTCTCATGCAGACCAGTCAGTAACTGGTGGGCACCACTTACTGACTCGTGTGTATCAATTAGCAACTGGTGCCCAGTAGTTACTACACCAATTTCTACCTAGTGGGCGACAGTCACTATCTTGTGTGCACCAGTTACTATGTGGTGTGCGCAAGTTACCATCACACTAGTAACTATCGTGTGTAGACCATAAACTATCTCATGCAGATCAATTATTAACTGGTCCCTAATGGTTACTACACCAGTTTCTATCTGGTGCGCTCCAGTTACTATCTGGTGTGGACCAATTAGAAACAGGTGTGCACCAGTTATTATCTTGTTAGAACCAATAACTATGTTGTGCGGACCAGTAACTATCTTATGCGGACCAGTTAGTAGCTGGTTTGCACAAGATAGTGTCTCGAGCAGACCAATTAGTAACTGGTGCGCACCAGTTTCTATCTCGTGGACACAAGATAGTAAATGGTGGACACAAGATACTATCTGATGCGCACAGCCTCTTTAGGGGCTCAATAAAATCCTTTCTACATTCTTTTGTGGTCTGTCATTTATTTTTCCAAAGAAAAATTAGACCTTTTAAATGTTATTTTGTTTTTTTCCTACTATTCATTGCTTTTGAGAAGAGCTATTATTATTCTTTTCTTTTTTTTTTGCCACTTATGCCTTTTAAATAATTAAATGAAAAAAAAATTAAGTGCTAATTAAGACTTAAATATAAACGTAAAATAACTATTATTTAATACATGGATAATAACTTGCATGAACACCAAAAGTGTTTTTAGATAAATGTGTATTATCTGTACTGCTTTCAATCTCTTTACCCCTGTAGTTAATAGTTATACTAAAGTATTTTAGTACTTCACTTGAAGTATTCCACTTTGACAAACTCCCAGATGCCTTCATGACCCCTCTATGGACAGATGCACGCTGGGTACTGTAGTTTCCTAGCCAACACCACGGAAGTCACTTATTGCTACAAAACTACAACTCCCATCATGCACTGCACATTTTCTTCCTCCTTTCCTTCCTTCCTGCAGCCTCGGCCCTTCTCCCTTGAAAAAGGAAGATGAGAAGCCGCAGCAGCTGCCCGACACCGAACCGAACCGGACTTCTAGTGGCATGTCGTCAGGGCGGCTGCTGACAGAGCGGAGGCCGAGCCCAGTTCCCGTTTCCCGCCCCTGAGTAGTGCGAGCGCCGCTGGAGCGGCGGGGCTCCGCAGCCTGGAGGAGCGGCGGGTGGAGCTGCAGCCTGCCGGGCCGAACCGAGAGCCACGCCGAGCCCAACGGAGCCGCTGTCGTCCGCGCTCTCCCAACGATGCACAACGACCCACAGGACTGAAGCCTCGACGGAACCCCATCCTGAAAGCAGACCGGATCCCTCCCTGCCCCCCTCCTCCAGGTGAGCGCCCCCCACACACCTGGACGGAGCCGCATGGTTCGGGGTATTCGCTGTCTTAAAGGGTTCTGGTCGCGTTCTGGTTTCACCAGGAGTGATGTAGCATGTCCACCAATACCCTCAAACTATGTGACTTTCGCTTTTTAACACTGTGCTGCGTTTGTCCTGCGGTCATGCGCAGTTACACTGTAATGCTCACCATCAGGGGCGTCACAGGGTGTTTTGGGGGCACAGAGGCTCTAAACTCACCCAGAAACCAAGCTTGAACCCTCCACCAGGTCCACATGGTCCACATGATTCAGCTATGGGCATTCTATAGCCTGATTTCCACTGAGCATTATAGTACAGTACAGTACAGTGCAGTACAGTACAGTACAGTGCAGTACAGTACAGTACAGTGCAGTACAGTACAGTACAGTACAGTACAGTACAGTTCCAAATGGACCAGACAATTCAAGTGAGCGCTTCCACTCAAAGCTGGACTGTCATGGCGCCTGCAGGGTGAAGCTAATCAAGTCCCTATCTCTGTCAAAAGGTACAACAAAATACTTTTCAGTCACATTAAATGCCTCTTTACTCTCTGGATTTAGGGATAAACAGCACCCCAAGACCCACTCCGATCGTCTTTTGATCTACTGTAAAAGTGTTTTCAGTGTATTTTTTTTAAATGACTTTGCAGTTTTTAGGTGAAATCTAAAAAGTTGTGTCGTGTGGAGCAGCAGCAGTTCAGTAGAAATTCACTTCTGGGTTGTGGGCGAAACCGTTGCTGTAGAGTAAGCCTGCCCCTAATTCCCATCATTCCTTTGTTTACACTCTCTCCTGCTAGCTTACTCACAACACCAAGCTAACATTACCATTGCAACAAAAATTGCGCTATCCATATTGGAGCTATCCAGCAGTGCAGTTTTGAACCAGATTCCAGCTCAGGAGAGAAGAATAAAGACGTTCATGGATCTATTTGTCTGCAAGTGGAAGTATCACGATGGATCGAAGCAGGAACCTCGTGGCTCACTGACTTTAGTTTGTGCGTAACAAGCACAAGCTTTTTAAAATGGCCTTTTTTATGTTTGTGCCGAATTCAAAACTATTTGAATAAATACTCAGACATGCAGTTTTAAACTTAATTATCTTTAAATATGTCCCCTTTTATGAGAAAAAGGCTACAAGAACATGTTAAAAACAACATTTTTATTGGTGTGTGTCTTTAATCCTATTGGTTTTAGTTTTTTATGAGAAAATAAAAGGTTAACAGCTTGTTTATAAAACTAAACGTTTAAAAAATTGATAAAGAAGTGCTATAAATGATTTTTTATAAATAGGACTTTACAGGAATATTTTATTGTTGGCAAAATATTGACATGCAATAACTGAATGGTGTTTCATTTTCAATACTCATCTAAATTTCTAGGTTCTCCTCGTATATAAACTTCAGAGGCTCACATTTATTATTTATGCCTCCGCAGCTATGAAAATATACACACTAATTATCATAGGATTCACATTTAAAGCCATAATTATAATTTTTTGTTTGTTTTTTTTTAGAACCTTGTTGCATTTATGGCCCAGAGTAGCTGTTATAGGCTCCAGCAACCATGTGGAATGACTATTTGCCAAGTAAAGCTTCTAGTGCAGCCTCTATACATTTTTTCTTTTTTTTTTTTTAATCTAGGGATCCTTAAGACCCAATGCCTCAAGGCTTCAGTCCCAATAATCATTGCTAAATACGGGCCACGTGAGAACAGCTTGGAGACATGAATGGTCCAGTTTGGAAGAATTTGACTGGTCTGAGTCCAGTTTTGGGAAGAATTAGAGCCAAGACTGAGATCAATGCTTCCCTGTTCAGTATCGGTTGGAGGCTTGTTGTTGTGCTTGTGGAAAAATGGTTCAATGTTCACATAAATAGTCCAAAACCTGTGGAGAGATGAGTTGTTGGACCAGTGTTGTAGTATAATATTTAATTCATTAATATATTAAACTCTATGCATTATGAATAGGATGTCACTTTAGTTCAAAGACAGATTAGTCGATACTTTTGAAAGTAAAGTTCTCAGAGAAATTTTTGTTCAAATATTTGTTAAAAAATGTCCAAAGGTCATAAAGCTTCCAGTTATGTATTGATAGTTTCAGCTCAGATTGTGTTCCATGTTTTCCTCTCGGGGTGTGAGCTGAAGCAGTGCGGTGACTTGTTAGTCCTGTCTTTGCCATCACTATGGACCTACCAGACACGTGATGCGTTCAAGAACAGGCTAAACACGGGTTCTTGACCACCAGTACCGCTCGTTATGGAGAGAAAAGAGAAGTACGCACGAATCTGACGTTACACACAAATCAAGAATTACGCATGCACAAATTGGGTTGATATTATTTTCTCCTTAAAAATGTGTGTATGTTAAATAGACTTTTCATTGGAAGTGTCTATTTGGACGCTCATTGCTGAGGGTGGTGTGAACGTAGCTTTATGCGTTGTTGTTTCTCCAGCTTCCCTGCAGGTGGCAGCATGGAGCGCTCTGGCAGCATCCAGCTGGACATCCCAGACTTCAGCAACTCGGTCCTGACTCACCTGAACCAGCTGCGAGTTCAGGGGCGTCTGTGCGACATCGTGGTCAACGTCCAGGGTCAGAGCTTCCGCGCACACAAGGTAGTCCTGGCTGCCAGCTCGCCATACTTCCGTGACCACATGTCCTTGAGCCAGATGAGCACCGTGTCGCTGACAGTGATCCGCAACCCGTCGGTGTTCGAGCAGCTGCTGTCCTTCTGCTACACCGGCCGGCTGTGCCTGCAGCTCGCAGACATCATCAGCTACCTGACGGCCGCCAGCTTCCTTCAGATGCAGCACATCATCGACCGCTGCACCCAGATCCTGGAGGGGATCCACCTGAAGATCAACCTGGCTGATCTGGATGACGAGTCCAGAGGAGAGGAGGTCGTGCGGGGTTCTAGGAGGTCCACTGAAACTGTGGTCCGTGGAGGGGGGCATCATGGAGGTCTACGTCTGCTGGGGTCGCGGGGGGGAGTGGAGGCGAGTGAGGCGGGCAGTCCAACGGAGGAGCAGCTCAGCCCTCCACCAACTGTGGAGCATAGCGGACTGGAAGGGCCCAGAGCGTCCAGCAGGGTGGCCAAGGAGCCCATCCTGCGCATCAACCGGGCGGGGCAGTGGTATGTGGAGACGAGCAGTGAGCCAGAGCGGGCCGGCAGCGCGGAAGAGGGCGGGGACAGAGTCAGGATCAAGACGGAGAGGATGGAGGAGTGGATCGGGGCGGGAGAGCACCAGGAGGACGGGGTGCAGATGGAGGAAGGGGCCACCGTGATGATCGACTCCTCCGGACGCAGCACGCTGGTCACAGGGCCGCTGGGAGCTCTGGGGGCCCGGAGTGCACAGCCGTCTTCCAGCTTCAGCGAGACGGACAGGTGAGTGTCTGTAATGACAACCCCCCACCTCCTTCCTGTCATATTCATTTACCTGACACCTCCCCACGTGTGTCTCTGGGAGTCAGGTTCAGCCCGACAGGCAGCGTGGTCGTCCTGACGGAGCGCCAGAGAGCAAAGAGCGAGTCTCCCAGCAGAGCAGACGAGTTGCGGCAGCCCAGCTCTCAGGTACGAACTGCATCAGTCACATGCACGCATATGGAGGGGGGTGATCACCACCTAAGTAATGAACCACAGCTCTACAGGTGATGCATAAGTGCTAAAGTAAAGTAACAACAAGCAACTTAAAAACTTTAACCAAATCTGAAAGACAGACAGAAACAACAGAAGCTCTTCTTTATTTCTTGCCTATAACAAGTTAGGAGGTGCAGGTTTGTCCAGATATCTTTCACTAAGGTTTTATTCTTCCTGTCAGGGGGAGGAGCATGCAACGTTCGATATGGGCGGCTATGAGGAGTACCTGAGGGAGCAGGTAGGAGACCGCTGGTACCGCTACAACCCTCGACTCACCTGCATCTACTGTTGCAAGTCCTTCAACCAAAAAGGCAGCCTCGACCGCCACATGCGTCTGCACATGGGCATCACGCCGTTCGTCTGCCGCATCTGTGGCAAAAAGTACACCCGCAAGGACCAGCTGGAGTACCACATCCGCAAGCACACGGGCAACAAGCCCTTCCATTGCCACGTCTGCGGGAAAAGCTTCCCCTTCCAGGCCATCCTCAACCAACACTTCCGCAAGAACCACCCAGGCTGCGCCCCCCAGGAGGCCCACAGTGCCTCCCCCGAGACCACCACCGCCTCCGTCACGTCGAGGGGAGGTCCGAGCGACGAGGCCTCCCCAAGCCAAGAGGAGCCAGAAGGCGGCGGTGGAGGAGGAGGAGGGAGCAGCAGCGGCGGAGGGCAGTACGGGGACGGCCCCCAAGCCTCTGTGTCCACCACGGGGCCTGACTGATCCCCGCGAATGGATGGGGTGGATGGTGACAGACCAGGAGGGGGTCATCCAGAACTGGATGCAGAACCCCCGAAAGTCAACTGAGCCCTTAAAAGAGTCCAAACTGAGATTTTGTTCCCGCTTTAAACCGTATCTACCTTCACCAAGCGAACCGGACAGATTAAGCTAAGATGAAGAAATGCCACACACGTCTACAACCTCATGCACCACACAGTTCCGTGGTTCTCCTCTGCCTCCGTCTTATTTATGCCACACAGTTCTGCTTTTTTGTACTCAGCAGCCTCACGGTGCAACACCCACACGGTTTGCCAAACAGTCCAGTGCCAGTGGAACAGCTCAACCCGCGGTAATTGCCTTGAGACAATCCAGAGCCGTCAGGTCAACGACACCTCTACCCCTCACGCTCTTTAAGTGCCACATCGGACATTTTGTCGCACAAAAACGTCCAGGAGACCGTGCAGCTGCAAGAGCTCCGATGTGATCGATCTCACATTTCAAGAAAAGGTTTTTCACTAACCTTGCACAGATATACCTCATTCAGTTACATTTACCTTTCCTAATATTTCACTCAGAGCCGTTACGTTTTACCTGTCCAAAAGACCATTAACTTGATTTCTAATTTCTTTTTTTAATGACATATCTTTGGTTTGAAATGAAATTTGGTCCAAAAACTTTTCTTTTTATTAGCAATTGTTTTCAAATGCAAATAATTTAGAAATGACATACAGAAATTTTGACCTCTATTAGTGTTTTTTAACACCTTATGGATGTTCAAAGACATGATAACTTGTCTCTTTTGCATCTAACATCAGCATTAAAGCCAGATTCTTTGAGCATTGTAGGTTTTGAACTTGTGGTTAAATCAAACTGGATAATTTGACTAAACAAATTCACAGCAGGACGTCCAAAAACCTCAGATAAGCTACACACAGCTCAGTTACCTCTGATCACTACGCAATACAGCTGCTGCACGGCGCCACCACGGAGCATTTCTGTTCACGCACTCCAGGGTTTCTGTCAAAACCAAACCAACACTTTTTTTTTTCCATGTGTGTGACACAATACTGAATCTCTCTTTATTTTTGGGTTAGGGAGCTTAAAGCAGTTCCTGTCTCTGTTAGTTATGTAGTAAACCTGCTGCACTCGGATGCTTCTCTCTCCAGATTTCCCTGAAAATCTGCTCTAACAATCTGAAAAACATGTGTTTTAACGACTTCCTTAGTCTAAATTTACTCACATCTTTTGTACAAATTTACCATATTTAGTGCTAAGGAGGTGGCCCTAATGCTATGGTCACAAGTACAATCGCTGCCGCAGGATGGGGAGGCACTGGACTGGCATTGTGTGGCATGGAAATGTGCACGGTCTGCCACTGAGCGATGTCAACTTTTCGAGAAAAATCGTCTGGTCTCCACCATCCTGACAGGTTTCTTTAAAAAAACGTTTATGTAACTATAACATTTGCTTTTATTAAGTGACTAATTACCTTTTTGAATCACCCCTATTATCTCTTAAAGTAAATTGTATTTCTAGTCATTTATTTGCTCATTTACAGTTTAGTCTGCTCAATTTTTATTATTTAATTTTGACAATTTAGTTGCCATAAAATAACTCAAAAATGAATACAATATTTTTTTAATCCATGAATTACTCCTTCTAACTAAAAACTTTATGAATGATGCGTTATAAGTTTGAACACAGATAAGTTGAATTGTGAGGATGAGTAGAGTGCAGCAGCTTTAAAACCTAACAGATGACAGTAGAACTGAGTTCACACACAGAAAGCATCAGGGCGGGACTCAGACCCTGTCGGACCGGATGGATGTAGTGGCCAAGCCATGAAGCTGGACATTTAAACGAAAAAGAGAAATAAAACGGAGGATTAAAGGCCTCAAGTTCTCCTGCTTGTGGCCAAAAGCAGGTCGTACCATCTGTCAATCAAAGGGGGGAGAATGGCACGGCCATAATCACTTCAGCACTTAACAGGAAAATAATAACTGGGTTGCAAAGTTTTTATCAAAGCAGAACTATAAAGAAATTGAACCATAGTATCAGACAAACTTTGATACCTGCATATGGAAAAATGTATCCTTTCAAAATGATGAACTGAATTCCTATGTTCTGATTTAGCAGGCAGCACACGAATGGCCAATTACTGTTTTCTACAGGACTGTGAAGCCGATTCTCAGTGGACGGTAAACGTTTTTTTATGCAAGCGAAGCCAGCGGCTCTGCTCCTCGCTTCGAGTGACTCCTCACGGCGGGAGCCGCCGCGACGCTCACTCTTTCAGGCTTAACCAGGAACTATCAGGTATATAGACTCTTCCTCGATTCCCTCAAGTGGACGTTTCCCTGCCGCTTCGTAGCAGAACGTTAACGGATAACCTCAGTGCGGTTTGCACGCTGCAACACAGAACTGACCTACAAATGAACAAATGAGAAGATATGGTGAGATGATCGTAGGGTTTTCAGTGACAGAAATAACATCAGTCGGGGCTGGGCAATATGACAACGGAGGTTTGGGTTGATTCTGATTCATCTTATTTCACTTCTTTAATTAAAAAAGGTGTGTTGTTACCTTTTTAAAGCACACTACCGACCTCTTTTAGGTTTTTTTTAGTTTTCTAAGTATTCAGATAAATAAAAACAATAGAAAAAAGCAGTTTAAGGACTACTAAAACAAAAAAATCACAAATGTTTGATCAAATTCTCACATACTTGGGCTTCTAATGTCTGGCAGAACTTTTTTCTTGTGGTTTTGCCTGAGATGTGAGCGCGTTCACTCCTTCATTCTAAGTACAACTCCTCTGCTTTAAATGTGGTTTTCCATCAACTCAAGAACTGCTGGGATCACCGTGCTGCTGCTGGATCTGTGTATTCCTCTGAGAACCTCCCAGAAGTTCCAACAAAGAGTTGGAAGTCCTCACCAGAAGGAACATTGTTCCTATTACCTCTGGAAAAAATAATCTAAAAAAATAAAAAAGCAAAAATTAAAAACCAAACCTCGTTGATTGTGGCTCAGGCTTAGATAAAAGGAATATTCCCTCAAAAGCATGTTGCCCAGCCCTTGACACAATAATTAAAATAGTTGGTTTTCTTCCTCTGAAACTCCTGGAACTAAGAGATTATACTTTTTTTTATATAAATATATATATATATAAGAGTGTGTTTTCACAAATGCTACGCTTTATGTTCCGTTTCATGTTGTCACGAGTTACTTTATCCTTCCTGCTTTGAGTTGGAACGACACGATCAGGACTTTCATGTAACGTCAGGTATAAGCTGAGCCGCTCCGGTCCGGATCTGCTCAAGGAATCCATAGGGAGAATAATCAGATCATGCATTTTTGAACTCATGTTTTTTTATTTACACAAATGTCAGAATATCTTCTTAAAAGATCTGAAAAATCTGACTTTGTCCTGTACTCCTGGATCATCGGTCGGTGCTCTGATGGTCCATGAGCAGGTTGGTCGAAAAGTTAGTTTTCAGAAATATAAGGAAGAAGTTGTTAGAAGCAGAAATCTTTAAAAATAATTATTTCCTCCCATGTAACGGAGAGTATCCTTACCTCCTTACACAGTAAATTATCTTTATTTTTTTCAGAGAGACTGAAAAAGACAACAACTAGATGATCGTTGACAGCACTAGATTAGTTAACAGAACTAAATGTAAAGCTGTCATCCAGACTGCAGCAGAAACATAACCACACACCTCTGCATCTGTTGATTTCTGACATTTACTTATTAAGAAGCATATAAGGAAATACGGTGTGCGTGAATGTTGTGTTTCCAATCCACAGGAAAAAAAACATGAGTTTTTTATGTAATTTCAAAAATATCCTCCAAATCTGACTATTGTAAGGATTCCTCTTTTTCCGTTTATCCTTTTCATTGTCAAACTGTGAAAAACAGCCAAACCTCATCATCATCATCACTGTCTTACTCCTTCCTCGTTGCTTTTTGGACTTATTGAGCCGGTTCAGGCTCTACTTTGCTTTGCTACAAAGATATTTGCTTTTGTTTAACATTTTACGCAGTCGATCCGCTGTTTAGCGTAAATAATATCTTGAAACGTATGATAACACAACATGCCTGACTATAAGTCCAGTTATTTTGAAATATTCAATAAGGTTTGTGGTTTATTCCTCAAAGTATATCTTAATATATCAAAGCAGATAATTAATCAGAGAAAAGCTGAGTTTAGTAAATTAACTTTTAATAATGTAAGCGTCTCTTTGAAAGGAGGTACTTAAGAAGAAATGTAGTAGATGAACCTGAGAGGTTTTATGTGAAGATTTTTTTTTAATTTTTTTTTCTTTTTTTTTATGTTGCATGTCTCTGTTGTCAATGATGTTGGTGGGGGGAAGTGCGGAGGGTGGGAGGTCAATTAGATTAGAAAAATGTGAAGAAGCTTCCTTTTTATTATGACCACTAGATCACTCACAGGTTGCATCTCCTTCAAAGGAAATAAAGCACTTTAAGTGTAAAACAGCAGCGCGTTGTCTCTTCATTGAAACCACACCAACATTGAAGATGTGAAACTTTAAATATAGCTGAAAAATCCTCAATTATTCCACTATCTTAACCTCTTGAGGTCTTCTGCTGCTGTAGTCCATCTGCCTCGAGGTTGGACATGTGTGTTCAGAGACGTTCTTCTGCAGACCTCGATTATAACCACTGGTTCTTTGAGTTACTGTTGTCTTTCTATCAGCTGGAACCAGTCTGGTCATTCTCCTCTGACCTCTGACATCAAGACACTTCCACCCACAGAACTGTAGTTCACTGGATATTTTCTCTTATTCTGACCGTTCTCTGTAAACCCTAGAGATGGTTGTGGGTGAAAATCCCAGTAGATCAGCAGTTTCTGAAATGCTACCATACCACGTTCAAAGTCACTTCAATCCCTTTTTTCCTCATTCTGATGCTTGATTTGAACTGCAGCAGATCGTCTTGACCATGTTTACATGTCTAGTTGCTGCCATGTGATTGGCTGATTCGAAATTTGCATTAATGAGCAGTTGAACAGGTGTGGTCAGTGAGTGTATGTGAGAGAAGAACCCATCCATCCATCCATCTTGCTTTTGTACTGTGGGAGGAGCCAAAGTGCCAGGAGAAAATGCACACATGCATGAGAAGAACATAAATACATTTTTTTAAGAATTGGCATGTTTAAGAGAACCATTTTTATTTAAAATGAGACCAGACTATGTTTTAATTGAATGACTCCTAATGAAACCTAACTTGAAGAGTATCAGAAGTGCATATTCTTTCAAGAGTGCAAATTGACCAGTTTAACCAGCATAATACAAAACACTCAATTATATTTCAGCATTTATTCATCTTTTCTACTTTTTAGATTTATCTTTAAACTTTCTCTGTCTCAACTTGTGCAACATTCCTTTACTCACTATATTTCTTTTGCTTTTTTCAGCTGTCTTGTACCTTTGCAGGTGATCACTGAGCTGTTATGTCTGTGGGATGTAATGAGAAAAAAGGCAGCTTGAAGGTGAACTGGACTTGGTAAAGCATGAATGCAGCATGACGCCCCGCAGGGCAGCAGTGATGCTAGCAGAAGTGTCTGTCGGTGGGATTTATTGATCACAGGGGTCGACCACGCGGCCGCTGAACAGCAGCGTGTTGATGGTTGACTCTCTGATGAAGAGCAGGAAAGGCCGGTCAGCCTGAAAGACCTCGCGGTAGGGGTTGAAGGAGCGTCCGACGGCCAGCACAGCGGTGGCGGCCGCCGCCTCACTGCCCTCTTCATTGACCTGAAGGCAGATGATAACCTTTGTCACTGCTGCTCGGTAACACTTTATGACAGCAGGGGGGGATTCCTGAGTTTGTCTGAAGGTTGTCTACATATCCTCTCAGAATCATCATTAAACTTCAGGGGTTTTAAATACTATTGTTCAGTATTGAACTGGTAACAAACCCAGAAAATATCACTTAAGAGGCTTAGTAAAAATGTAAAATGAATACTAAAATGGGAGATTGGTATCACAACTCAACAATAAAGTTGATGCTATAACAGTAAATATAGGCTAATGGCTTCTAGAAATAAAAAATAAAAATAAAAAAAAATAAAGTGGACTAAAGAACAAAAATAAGAAAACACTTAGTTCCTTTGCTTCCATAATTTATCAATTGAATTAAATTTAATGTATTTTTGAATAGATTTTAGCAACACATATTCTAGTTCTAATGCACAAAGGTAATTTTTTTTCATCAAAAGACACACAATCTAATTATTTAATCTATCAAGTTTTAATAATAGATTTAAGCTAAAATACAGCATTTTTTCCATTTTTTTGCAATGTTTTAAGCATTCACCTGCCAAGTAAGCCTTTGAAGGCTAATTTAGCATAAATTCAAATTTAGCATTTAAAAGCTAATTTAGTATAAAGTCTAGTTAGCATTTAAAAGCTAATTTAGTATAAAGTCTAGTTAGCATTTAAAACCTGATTTACTAGTTAGCATTTAAAAGGTAATTCAGTACAAAAAGTTTGTTTTTAAAAGCGTATTTAGTATAAAGTATAGTTAGCATTTTAAAGCTAATCTCGCAAATATTTAATTTAGAATTTAAAACTAATTTAGCATTTTCAAGTTAGCATTTAAAGCTAATTAAGCATAAGTTCAAACTAGCAATTAAATGCAAATTTTACACAAGTTCAAGTTAGCATTTAAAGCTAATTTGGCAAAAAATTAAGTTAGCATTGAAAAGTTAATTCATTAAAAATCCAGTTGGTAATTAAAAGCAAATTTCGTAAAGTCAAATTAGAATTTAAAAGCAAATTTGGTATAAGGTCAAGTTAGCATTCCAAAGCTAAGTTAGCATACATTTGAATTAGCTTTTAAATGGTAACTTAGTATAAAGTCAAGCTGGCATTTTTGAAAGTTTATTAGGTATAAAGTCTTGTAAGCATTTAAAAGCTAATTTAACACCTTTTTAAGTAGCCATTTAAAGCTAATATAGCACAAGTTCAAGTTAGAATTTAAAAGCTAATTGAGTAGCCTATAAAGTATTAGCACTGAAAAGCTAAGTCAGTATAAACTTTAGTTGGTATTTAAAAGTTAATTAGTATAAAGTCAAGTTAGGACGCTAATTTTCATGAAACATCTAACTTTTCTGACTTTAGTTGTGTTGTCAGTCAGTAATTGTTTCTAAAGAGGTATTTGACAAATTATATGGTCATCATTAAAAACAAAAACAAGCGTTCAGGTTTGACATAAAGTTAGTCTGACTGACCTCCAGAAAGGCTTTGTGGTAGGCATTGGAGATGAAGAGCCCATCAGAGTCATCCTCCAGAATCCCTGAAGCACAAAAGACTCTTAACTGAAGCACACATTTAAAGGAAACAATTTTCTTTTAACATTTGCTGCAAAACAGGCCTTGTAGAAATGAGTCACAATCTACACTATTGGTAGATTTTCTTCAAATACGTTTTTTAAAAAAAAAACTGCCAATTGGGTAAGAAAAACGTTCTTACCAAGAATTCTTATTTTATGAAAAAAAAATACTGTTACAAAGACAGTTTTTAAAAACTAAGATTATTATGCTATTGAAAAGCTTTCTTAATGATTATTTTTTTAGCAAGACAATAAATAAGAAAATAAGACAATTTTTCTAGAAACAAGTGTCTTCGTACTTTCTTAAGATTCAGTTTGTGCAATGTGCAGTTAAGAAAAGTAAGAAACTCTCCAAGTTGATATTTCTGAGTTTGACTACACATTAACTCAAACCAGATTACTCTACCAACAGAGCAAAGCCTAAATAGTTTTATTAAAACAATATTTTTTTATTACTAGTATCAATTTATTTTCCCTAATCTTAAAAAATGTAATAGTTTCCACTGGTAAGGCGTGAGGTCATGTCTCTGAATGTGGTTCGGGTAAAAGCACCTGGAAGACTGGCGTTTTCAGCGCTGAACAGGTCGGTCAGTCCAAGCTCCTGCAGCATCTCCTTCAGGTTGAAGTTGTCCTCCACCTTGAAGCGGGGCATGGACACGGAGACGGAGGTCTCCGTCATCTGATCCAACCAGCCGTTCAGTTTCTTCAAGTTCAGGCTCTCCTCCACCTGAACACACAAGAACACTTCTGTGGCATGAGCCCTAGAATACGGACGATTATCAGGATCTGACATCAGAAATCAAACAGCTAGTCCAAACAAAAGTCATAATATCATCCATAAAGGATTAATGATCATCAAATAAGAAACTGTTTTCATTTATTTGTATTTCTATTTAGAAACATTTTTGATAAAAACATAAAATAATGGGTGAGAAATTCTTTAAAACCAGTTTATACGTGTGATGATAAAATCAAAAATAAATAAAAATGACATGTTTATGACTCTAGAACAACAGTATAATTCCACGTGGATGTCAACTATCACCTCAATGATCATCAGTAAATGTTTATTTTTGGGGGGGGGGATTCATTTTCAAATTTCTCCTGTTGCTGTTGAAAAGTTGTGTCACAGTTACCTGACTGAGCGATGTGTCTCTACTGGGGAGGATTATCACCATGGTGATGTCATCGCCTCGGTACGGCATCTCCAGCACCTGCACCTCATCCTCAGGAAAGTGCTTGTACTTGAACTTGGTCTCTTGGAACATCATGTTGACCTGGCAGGTGCGACTGCTGCTGACTTGGAAATCTGAGGAAAACACCGCTTTCTTGTCGAACTTTTTCTTCCACTGACCCTGAGAGGCAGGAAACAAATCTTTAGTAAGAACTCAAACAAACAAAAAAAGGAAAAAGAATTGTAGCAACGAACACTTTTGACACCAAATTTGGTCTCTGTGTACAATCGCAGGGTCAATGATGCCTAGATCAACAGTCAAGGATAAACGCCAGGGGCTAGAGGCACGTTCAAGAATTTGCGTTTAGCGTATCACATTAGCAATTGGCGACATTCACACCACCCTCAATAAGTCTAAGTAAGCTAGTTTATACTGTGTTTGCATTTCAGGCTTCAGTGTTTATAACTCGTGCATTCACTCGCTGCTACACAAGTTGCTACGACCATTGTAGGGCTTTACATACCAAACACGTGGCCATCAAACGTGCATTAAAAGTTAAACCAGTGACCAATCAGCGACTTGGGTTTGGTAGTGACGCATTTTAAATTAGTGCCAACTGGATGTGTCAACCGTTTGAAAACTGATCATGAAGAAGAAATTAGTAATAGCGGATTGTCGCAGGCCAGAATTATATGACACCAAGTCTTTCATTTATCAGAATAGAGTTGTGAAAGAAATTTGCAAAATTTGTACTGCTTCGACATTTTGCACCAAGATTTTCCTAACTGTAGGTGGCGAACACGTGCTAGTAAACAATAGAAAAAGAATAAGAAACTCTTCACTGTTTGTCCAGTCTGAACACCATGGGCTAAACGAGCGTTCAAAAGCCCACCTTTAGCATGTGAACATAGCTTAGCATTTACAGAAACTCAAATTGGTTTCAAATAAAAAAGTCACAATTTGACCTTTTTTTTGTCAATGTTTGCACCTCTAAGTTGTCAGAACTTTGAATACCTTGAAGTAGATGGTGTTGACAAGAACTAGAATGGTGTTGGAATCCAGCACCCCTGTTGGCAGTGTGTCTCTGATCCGGTCCTCCGTCTTGTTGGAGATCCAGTCGTTGATGGTGATCCGGGCCTGCTCTGGATTCATCTACAGAACCACAGTCACTATTGAAATGACATTGTTTCATGTCTACTTTTCTAGAAACAAAGGTCAGTTTATGTTTCCTCATCGATGACACATTTCACCTTGAAGTTGAGGGGCAGCAGTTTGGCTCCGTACACCATCTCACTGAGGTTCTGGAAGGTCTCGTTGAAAAACAGCGATTTCTCTCCAAACAGCCGGTTGGCAGAGACCAGCTCTGTGGTTTTGTCTTTCTTTCTGTACAACCGGCAGTTTAGTTTGGCAAAGAAGAAATGAACCTGATCGGACGTCTTCTCCTTGATGGTGTCAAACTGAAAGACCTGCAGGACAAACAACACTTTTCTTTAGGTCCAGTTTGACACATTCTGAACCGCAGATGTATATTTTCCTTTGTAATCGATCAAGATTAATCACTATAGTTTATAGTGAGATGTCTTTTTAATAAAAGATGTCATATGAAGATGTCATTGAGGAGTATAGCTTGAGATTTGTCTGACAATTGTCCAATCCAAAGACACAACCCAGAAGTTGTGGAAAATGTTTGCATTTCTTTGGTTTTCTGATCAAACTGCTTGTTGGAGTTCAGAAAAGACACAGTTAAATCATGGATGTTGTTCCCTCTGCCTGAATGGGTGACAGCGTGAATCTGAGATCAGGTGGAAGGGGTTGTAAGATATATTAGTGATATTGTTCCATTGATGAAATTTGCTGAAAGACACCATTAGGATGCTCCGACCTTCATGATCTGCTCCAGAGTCCGGTTGCAGGCTCCCAACTTGGTCATGGCGAAGGCGGTGGAGATGCTGATGGGCGACATGAAGATGTTCTCTTCGGTCTTCCTGCTGACGGCCAGGTGTTTGTAGAAGGACAGGGCGAAGTGGCTGTTGGCCTTGGACAGCTCCCACACCCTGGGGTTGGTGGACTCTGGAACCACCTCGGGCTCCGGCGTGTGGTCGTCGGGGGTCTCCACATCGGGGCTGCGGTAGCTGCAGCGTGGTTCCAGAGGAAGGTCTTTGGGTTTGGCGTTGCAGATGTCCACATGCTGAGACAGCACGATGGAGGGCAGGAACGCCAAAACTAAAAGCCAATCAGTAGCCCTCATTCTGGAGAAGAGACCAATCAGAACTGAGGATTTTTGGGAGACATTAATCAGTTTCAAAGGAACATCAATTACATTTACCAAGAACTATTATATTACTGCTTAGTTCACCATAATGATTCAGCATTTTGTAGAGCTGTCTGGCCACAGAAATCTTTTCTGTCTTTTCTGTAATTAGAGTGCATCGATGCTCACTAGAGCTATGTCCAAACTCCCTCCCTAACGACTAAAAAAACTATATAGTACAGGATTATCTAGTGCCCTGGACTTTAAAAGCGATTGGGACACCATGCTCACTACTTTTTTATTTAAACAGCATATATCTTTGATTGATTTCCTGAAGTAAAAACATAATAAATATGAATATTTGATGAAGACTTTTTAAGCTTCACTGTGTTTTGATGATGAAAACTTGGACGGTTTATAAAAAATAAAATAAAATATTTATTGGTTAGATTTTTTTTTTTGTCAGTCTGGCTGATTGAGACTCACATAGAACGTGACTTTTTATTGCACTTGTCTGCAGTCTGAACTGTGACAGAAGAGGACAGACTACTTATTGGTTTCATTTTTAAATAGATTTAGAATTGTTTTTTCTGTACAGACTACAGAAATGAACCATCAGAGAAGAAAACAGTTACATGTCCCTCTCAAGAAAACGGCTCTATATTTACCAATCTAGTGAGCATTGATGCACACTGGTTTTCGCAAAGACTTCTGGGAAACTTCTAGTACTCTAGATTTTGCAATTGAAGATTGAGCCATGCCTAAGAAAATGTCGAACGCACTATATGGTGAACTAAGTAGTGAATAGCAAGAACACAATCTAAATTAGTGAATATAGACCACAATGCATTGCATTTAAAACATGTTTGTTGATTTCTTCTTTACAAATTATCCAAGTTTTGATCATCAAAATACAATTGATTCATGAATTTAAAGGGGAAAAAAGTAATGAACACAATGCATAACAATCCAGGGCACTAGAAAGTCCCGCTCTATATCGTTTTTCTAGGGGTTAGGGAGGGAATTTGGATACAGCCTTTTAGAAGAATGAAACTGCATTACCCACAACTCCACTCCTCCGTAAAAGGCATCATGGAAAAGAGGCTAAATTAAAGAAGCTGAATGTACTTGGTAAATACACAAAGGTCGACACGTGTGTTCGCCACATCAATGTAAGAAAAAAAGCTTGTAAACATTTCCTTTGACCTATATGAAAGGTGGCCTCTAGAGTCAAAAGTTAACATTTTCTGAGGCTATTTTCCCCAAAATAAACTTCTATTTATTTTTTACTTTTTGCAAATTCCTCACAAAAATGTAAGTTTAAATGCGGCTTTTTTTGTCATCACAGTATCGGTACCTTTGAAATTAGTCCTGTTTTTGGTTTATGACTCCTTCTAAAATTACACAATGGCCTTTACAAACTTTTAGCATTTTGTTTTGAGACAAGACAAAAACTCTACATCAGAGTTATTGATTACAAGACTTTGTCACACCAGAACATGAACAAAAACAGACAAAATATTGATTGAATATCAATAAATCAATCAAAAGACTGCAGTTCAAGTTAAGTTTTGTAATTTTTCAATTAAATGCATCAATTTCCTTCAGTATATTGACATATTTTTGTTATTCTGCACCTGCTTTTGCTGGACTAATATCAACTTTAGCAAATTAAAAAAAGAAAAAACAGAATTTTTTTTTTGCTGTAAGGAGTTAGGCATCAGTACGTTACCTGAGCAGTTGGTCGTGTGTTCAGATATGTGCAGCTTTGTCTGAATTCAGGTCAGTGTCCTGCAGAACACTCAAACACCACATCAACCTTTGAGACATTGATCCTCAGCCGGTCAACAACAGCTCAGAGTTTGATCCCAGGAAATGACTGGACCTGCTGCTGTCAACAGGACTGGGAACCGCCCCCACACGATCAATACCCGGACAGGTAAAGAAAAGGGGGAAAAAAGGGTTTTACATTTTTTTGAGCAAAAGATAAATGTAGTTGTTTAAGTCAAATTAAATACAAGTATATTTTTATAACTTATTTTATATCTACTTAAAAAAATACAATATACATATTCAAAATGTTAAATTATTTGATTGAACCAAAATCAACAACTAAACAAGAACAAAAATTAGGTTTAATCACTTGTCATGAATTAAAACGCAACATTTGTTTTACACTTGAACTTAATTTCTCTACAATGACCTGTTTGATGATCATTTTAAGTAAAATTATACAAAAAAAGTTAGATTTTAAGACCTAAATTTTTCAGTTTTTACTTGTGCAAATGATCATAAATTGAGTTACTTTGATGATCTTTGAACAATGTTAAGACAAAAAAAGTTAGTAATTGATCCAAAAAGTGAATTCAGAGTAATGCAAAATAATACTTGCAAATATGATACATCTGCTGTTTCTTTTTTTTTATTTATTTTAGTATTAGAAGAATAGCATTTCCTATTTGACTGATGATTTGCTGAATTCTTTATTTTGGCACAAACTTTCCCTTGTATCTGTAGTTCCCACAGCCTTGTTGAAGCTATAAAATGAACATAATGAAACACAAAAACAAAACATTATAAAGCTGTTCTATGAGAAGCTCGGGCCTTGTGGATTTTAATATTCCTCAACAGCCTGGTGTGAAAAAATGTATGATTTTATTTTCTGTTCAATATTTCTGCAGCTAATTCAATTTAAAGCTCTAAAAGCCCTTCGCTATCCAATTACTTTGACAACATTTGTACTTTTTGGTAGCAAATTTAGAAATGTGCATTACAATAATAATAATAATTCTTTAATTAAAATCAAAATTTTATTTCATGTGCTTCACGTGGGTATTTACAGATATAAAAATGTACAAAAACATTTCACACAAAGAGCAGAAATACAAGAAAATCTCATAAAATGAGGGTATCAGGTCCTCTGCAGGGACCGGATGAGTCCAGAAGAACAGGTCCATTTCCAGCACATTAAGATGGATTGGAGGGTCAGAAGAGTTTGGGCAGCTGCCTGAGCCGGCTCAGGTCCAGGATGTTTCCCACCGAGCCCTCTGGCTGCTGGTTCTCCGCCCGGATCAAAGCGTCTCTCCTTCCCGATCGGTTCTCCTTGTCATCCGTGTTGGGTTTGCTCGCGGTTAAAAGCTGCATTTTCGGCCGCAGGTCCCGGAGGAGCTGGCTCTGTGGGAGGAGCTTCACTTCGGTTAGCGGCCGGCGAGCTGAACCCTTCTGACCCCGGACGGGCTCCTCTTCCTCCTCGCTGTCCTCCTCCTCTATCAGGCCGTACCGCCGCATGTACTTTCTGGTGGCCAGAGACATGTTGCTAGGAGACAGCAGGGAGACGTTGGAGGAGGAGAGCGTGGGGATGTGCTGGGGGGTGTGGCCTCCCAGAGACAGCCTGCTGAGTTGGGCGTCGCTCAGGTAACGCAGCGCGATGGCGTTGGCCTCCAGGCTTAGATCCACACTGCCACCAGGGCAGAGGGCGCTGGCTGTCGGCTCGGACACACTCAGTCTAGAGATGACCGCCGCCGGGTTGATGCTCGCCAACACGCTGGAAAATACCATGAACCACATCAACATTTGTGCTTTCAGTTGTTTTAACCCTAAAGACGCAGATCTTCAACATGTAGTTTAGGATTATATACGACTTAAGGCAAAAAATACACTGAATATATACAGAAATATGATACATTTGAACATCATTTTAAGGATAATGTAGTTATTACAGTTGCTATATTTTTGTGTTTTTATTTCTTTTAACAGATGTTCTGGGTCTTAATTGGCTGTTGACGTTGTTAATCAATCTTCTCCATCTCCTGTACAGAACTCTGTACAGCTTCTTTCCTTACAAAGTTTCTTTAAAAGCAGATCTTTGTTTTCATTCTTTAATAGAAAACAATTAGGAATTATTATTCTATGAAGTTTTGAGAGTTTAGAGAGAAAAGTATGAAAATGTTCTCGTCTGTCTGAGAAGAGTATGAAAGAGTTTACAGTCTTAAAATATCTATAATCCTGTGTAGAATGGAATCTTTCAACTCGTATTAAAGCTGCAGACAGTCACTGACAGGACTGTTCTTTCTTGAGGAGTGTGAGTTTTTGTTTTTAACTGCATACTACACTTCCTAAATGCTGCTTTAGCTGAACTCCATACCTGGCGCTCTCCACGGCTTTGAGTCTGTGTTTGTCCGACTCCGTCACGTCGGCCTCGTCCACGTCCACGCCCAGCTGCTGCAGCTGCCGAACGGTGGCTCTGACCACGGGGTCTGGTTCTGGAAGCTGCCGCTTCTTCCTCTGGGTCGAGGTTGAGGAGGAGGCGGATGAGGAAGAGTGGGAGTGCTCAGAGGAGGGCAGACTCTTCCTCCTGGAATCTTCCTCTGCCTCCTGTTTGTCGTCTGGATCCTGGAGACGACTGTGGAGCTGAGTCTGAGGACAAAAGGAAGTTTATGTTAGAGATCTACTCCACACAAACACAATCATGAGACAGATTATACTCCAAAAAATAAAAAAGGGAATAGTAATCCCTTAAACAAAAGTCTCAGCCAGAAGCACAGTGGTTCTGAGCTTCAAAGATGAAGATGCGGTACCATGAGGTTCTTGTAGAAGCTCTGCTGCTCGTCTCTGGCTGCGTACATGCTGACACTTTCCCCCAGAACCGGACTCTGTAAACCACTCAGGCTGAACAGAGAAGAAAAGGGTTTATTTTCAATTATTTAAACATTTTCAAAACATTTTTTTCATCTTGTGTTGTGATTCTTTGACAGCTTATGTTTCCATTAAGACATAAAAACTTGTTTTAAACATCCAGAATAAATGATGATTGCAGCTGAAGTTGAAGTTTCAAATGGAGTTTAATGACAGTGGGGATAAAAAAAACCATAAAAGTCTTAACTGGGATTCTTCTCTTTTGTTACATTTGCTGAACTACGACAATCAAATGAAGGCAAATCAGTTCACTCACCTGGCCTGAACTGGGGGGGAGGATGGCACTTCCTGACCTGTGATGTCACCACTCTCAGCTCCTCCCACAGGTCTCCTCTCATGTGATGAGGTGGGGGGGCATGATGTTGATGATGGGGAGGAGGAGGAGTGGTCGTTCTGATGAGGGGGAGGCTGTTCTGGGCCGCTCCCCCAGAACAGACTGGCACCTGAAGACGGCAGTGTGATGAGATGGATCGCCTGTTTGGTCAGGTGAACAGGAGGCTGGGAAACACTGACCTGTTTCCACGGCGACGCTGACCGTGCTTGTGGACGTCTGAGTGTTGACCTGCAGTTTCTTTTGAGCCTCCAGCAGCATCTGGACCTGCGACGACAAGTGTGAGGAACCGAGACCATCAAAGACCAAATCAGCATTTTCAACCACAGAAATAAGCTGCTGCTGCAATGCATGATGGTCTGTTTCCTGCTTCTATAAACTCAATTTATGATATTGAAACATATAAAACAAAGCTTTAAAACAGTCTGGTTGCCTGTTTTCTCAGATCTTTGGTTCAAACTGACTTCATTGATCCTAAAAGAAAGTTTTAACAAAGCTGAAAAGGTTGGTATAAATTCTGCCCCCTGCTGGTCGGTAAGATTATTTCATGAACTCTCCATTTATTTATTAAATGCAACAAAGTGAGACTCAAACCTGAGCCTGAAGGAGGCGCAGCTGGCGGTCCTGGTGGAGCAGGAGCTGGTAGGTGTCCGATGGAGCGACTCCCGACAACGGATCACAGCATCGATTCACACAGGGGGGGCGTGGGAGCCAAGAAGGAGACAGGGGGTTGGCTCCTAATGCTGGGTTTGATAGAGGAGGAGGGGGGCAGCAGTGGCAGGGAGGAGGAGCAGCAGGACATGGGGAGGGAGGAGACGTGTGGGAGGGTGGGGCAATGGAACTGGGGCAGCCTGAGGAGGGTGGAGGAGACGCAGGACCAGGATGGGATGGGAAGACATGCTGGCTGGTAGGAGGAGGGGGGTGAAGAGCTTTCTGGTTGGAGGAGAGGAGGGGAGGACCAGGAGGAGGAGGAGAGTGATAATGGGAGGATTTATGGGGCACAGAGGAGTAGTGGTTAGGAGGAGGAGGAGTGTGATGGTGGGATTGAGGACGAGGAGAGTCCGACTCCACGGGTGGAGGAGAGCGCTGGTAGACTGAAGGGTGCTGAAGAACAGGGCGGGGGCTGGCACAAGGTTTCTGATGGGGGGTGGAAGGAGACGGAGCAGAAGGAGAAGTGTGATGATGGGAGGGAGTTGGAGCTGCCGGGGAGGGGTGGATGGAGGTGCAGCTGTAGGCGCGGGCGGAACAACACATGCACGGCTGGTGAAAGTTTGAGTTGGGAGTGCTGTGGAGGTGTGGAGCAGGAGCAGGGGCTGAGGAGGTGGCAGGAGCAGGGGCTGAGGAAGAGGAGGTGGCAGGAGCAGGGGCTGAGGAGGAGGAGGTGGCAGGAGCAGGGGCCTTGTTGTCAGGAGGAGACGTTCTGGGGGCGGAGTCAGAGTCCCGGTTCTGGTTGAAGGAGAAGCTGCCGTCAACGAGCAGAGAGAGTTCGGGGACGGACGGCTGCACCCTGCGAGTCTGAGACGACAAACACCACAGATGAGGAGGTGAAGAAGAGGAGACGCTTCGACTCTCAGACTCCTCAGAAAAAAAATAAAATCAATCTCTCAGCAAAACAGGAGAAATTTGCAGCTTTGTGGGGAAAGCACAGACAGAATTCCAGACAAGTTGACCCCTGACCTGTGGAGCTGGGGGGTGGGGGTTTGGAGACGGCCGGGGCGACAGGTCCTCGTCCTCCACGCCGGAGTCCTGGTCACTGACGGAGAGCCCGGCTGCAGGCAGAGGCGAGCTGAGGACACAGAATAGTGAGCTGGATTGTCACCTGCGGGCGGCGCTGATCCGAACCTCTAAAGGTGAAAGGTCAAACCTGCTGAAAGAGCGCTGAGCTGCTCTGAAGACCTCTGCCTGTCTGCCGTGGACCTCTGAACCCAGATCACAGCGCAGAACCCCGCCGTCCGCTGGAGCCACCTGCTGCACACGACACTTTGAGGATCGGAAACGTTGGGAGTCCAGCTTGGACTGAAAAGTAACACCTGAGGCGTCGGCAGTGACGCTTAAACACAAAATCTTTAACATAACACAACTTTTCAACCACTAACACGATCAACGTAATTCCAGCAGATTCTGAGGGAAAAAAAGCGGCTCGTATGAGAATTACGTTGATCGTTTTAACGGTTGAACGTTGCAGTAAATCAAAGAACATAAACACTGGAGCCTGGGTGTTAAAGGGTTAAAATGGTTTTGAGGTATTATTTCTAAATTCAGAAATTCAATGCTTGTAAGATTTTAAACAGCAACCTTCGAGAAAGAATCCATTCAGTTTGATAAACTTTCGAATTACTGTCTCTTCCTAATTGTGCTGTTATGATGTTGAATGTTTAATACCTCCTTAGACACAAACTGTATATGTAAATGCTGTATATATACAAGTATCACCCCGATTTGTGCGTGCGTAATTCTAGATTTGTCACTCATATAATACAATATGTGCATAGGTACAAAAATGACAACAAAAAAATAATATTTACACATGCACAAATTAAATTACATCAGTGTTAAACTATTTACACATGCAAATCTTAAAAAATTACAGACAAATCTAAATTTCGCACACACGAAACCTTATTTACGCACCAGCCTAGGGTGAGACTCTTTTCACATCTCTAAGATTCGTCTGTGAGTGATCCGTTTAAAGGCTGTTAGAATGCTGAGTCATCAGTTTTCTGATCAGCTGCTTTGAACTTAGATTGTGAATAATAATCGGTGAAAATGGACACTTTCCCACTTTATTTTCCTAATAATTAATTTAAAAAAGTCTAAATAAGCGTTTTAAAACACTTAGCCCTTTTAAAAAGCATAAGCAGAAATTGCATCATGTTGAAATTACAGGTTAAATTGATATTAAATGTATCCAAATTATGTGGGAAAACATACAGGCTTCCATAGGGTGACTTAATTTTTTCACATGACTGTAAAATGTAATTGCTTTTTTTGCTACTTTTCAGCTGTCTTACAATTTTTCAACTCATTTTGCCTTCAGTAGGAATGAGGATGAAACATTTCAAAGTTCTCATCGGTCACTACTGTCCTGCAGTGCGTTTGGTTACCTGGTACAGTGTGACAGACTGGGTGCTGGTCAGAATCTGACAGTCCAGCTGCGGTCCGGTTCTGGAGCCTCGACACTGGAAGAACTGTGGAGCTCTGTGGGTGCGGCCAAACACAACGAGGAGGAAGCAGCCGCTCTCCGACAGAACACTGAAACACAGCAGACGGTTGGTGGAGACGCACACTTCAGACGTCCCTGTTGTGAGCTTCCAGCTGCCGCTCTCACCGGTCCTGAAGACTGGAGCCAAACATGAACCTCAGGCTCCACACCCACACCTGAGGGTTGTAGACGTGGGTGATCCCACTCATCCACCTGTCACAGGAAGAGAAGCAAATGATCACAGATTTTTAAGATTGTTTCCAAAGCTTTCGTTTATCTTTTTAATTGTAAAATCACTTAAATGAATCAATAAAACAGTTCAATAGATTGAGCTACACTTGTTTTTTGTCAGAGCATTTTTTTCTGATGCTTCCATCTTTGCACGCTCTATGACTTCCTGTCTGTTTTTTAGACGGCAGAGAACATGAAAGCTTACAGTCCGACGAGCGGCAGGCTGGAGGCTTTGGGATCGGACTCCAGCAAGAGGACGAGCTTCCGGGTTTGGTCCATTGTCAGAAATCTGTGGGGAACGTGATTCCGTCAGAGGAAAATGCCATAAAACTCCCACAGATGCAGAGTGATCAGTGCGGGGGGGACTCACCCTCTCTGCTGGCTGGAAGGCTGTGAGGGCCGGCCAGCGCCGCTCAGACTCCTCAGCAGAGCTGTGGGGATGATGGGAACGGGCCGGACCGGCTGAATGTCCACACTCACGGCCGGACAGACGGCCAGCCAGCTGAGGCTAAAGACGGCGGCGTCGCACTGCTGCGAGCAGCTGATTTGAGCTCTGACCTTCAGTAGCTGAGACAGATCCAGAGTCTGCCTGCTACTCACCGCATGCTGCAGCACCTGAAACAGCGCCACCCAGAGGAGTTATTCCAGACACATTACAGCACAAATTGACTGTTTCTATCCTGCCTTTAATAAACCAGCTTTTATTTTTTGAGTTTATGTGCCTGCAGCTCTTTAGGATTAAAACCAGAACACTTTCTAATAGCCTTTCTGATATTATACACTAAAATAAAAAATAGTTTCAAATTAAATTGAATATTAAATTTTTTTGATTTATTTGTTAATTATCTTCTAATAGGGATGGAAGCACTACATTAAATACAAAATGAAAATGTGAGATTAAAAAAAAGAACAAGGGTATCTATCTGCTTACTTTAAAGCACTGATGAAAGTCTGTCTCCGATTGGACGACAGATTCAGGCTCCGGCCGATCGGAGAACAAGCAGGGAACCACAACACCACCGGGAGGAACGGCTGATGGAACCAGGCCGGAGCCTCCAGCCTGATCCCGGCCAGGATCGAAGCGGTCCAAAGTGACCGTGATGCCCTCTTCATCTAGAGACACAACGACAGACGGCTGGATTTAAACACCACTGAACACAGAACCGGTCAGGAAAACGTAAAGGTGAGCTCTGACCTGCATCGACCGACACCGATCCCAGGAGGAAGAAGTGAAGGCGGGGCTTGTTGCTGTGGCGGGCGTGCCGCTGGGCCAAACGGAGAGTTTTTTCCTGCAGCACCAGCCGAAGCTTCCTGTAGAAAAACATCACTGACATCTAAACTGATTCAGAACACATTTTGGAACATTTGAGGATCCTACGTTCAGCTATTAGTGATTCATACATTACAAAGAATAAGTGTGTTTACTAAGTTACACAATAAAACAAATCTCTTGATGTTTTGAAAGTGTGCATAAAAGTGCCCACACATATGACTTAGACAGTGCAGAAAAGTAAACATTTGTTTATGTAAACACAAATGAACAAGAAGTAGTAGTTTTACTTTAGCATTCAATTGTCTTTTACAAGTTTTACATAAAAACAGGGAAGAAAATAAAATTAAAAAATACAAAAGTATTACTAAAATGATGAATCTGAGTTTGTTGCAGTAAAACAGCTACATAGGAAGTCTTTGATCCGCACAACTGTAGCAACGTTTGACTCAAGCTGTGGAGTAACCCTTTTGCTATCCGAGGTATGGTGATGTTGAGAGAGGGGTCATCTGGACCCTACCAGAAAGCGCGCCAGACTTTTTTTCCCCAATGATTTTTGATTTTCACTGGTGTCCATGGCAGACATGGCAGGCTTGGGTCATCTGGACCCCACAAGATAGCATAAGGGTTAAGAGCTGAATGTTTTTGTTACAGCTCTCATTATGGCATCAGTTCAGCTAAATGTTCCAGAAGTTTACCAGGGGCCCGTTTCAAGAAGCAGGTTCAACAAATTCAGAGTTGAAATCTGAACTCAGAGTCACTGGACTCAAAATTCTCGAACTTGAAGTTTTCAGTTTCAGAACAGCTGAAAATGTTTGATTCAATCAACTTGAAGTTGTCAGAACCAGAATCAGGTGTGAGCATCGCAATCATTAAAAGCCCTGATCAATGGAGCAAAGACAGCACGATTCACCATGGCAACGGGAACAAACACCTGAGTTTCGTACTTCTGGCGACGTAAATTGATAAATTCCTGCAAGCATATGACGACTACGAGCACATTTTCCACAAGAAAAGCAACACAGCTGCAGCGGTAAAACAGAGAGAAATTATCTGCAGAGTTAATGCGAACGTCTACATTTGAATCATTTCAAATAATGAATAAATAATAGGGCTGCACGGTGGCGCGGTGGTTAGCGCTCTTGCCTCACAGCGAGAAGGCTCCGGTTCAAATCCCGGCTGGGACCTTTCTGTGTGGAGTTTGCATGTTCTCCCCCTATATGCGTGAGTTTTAATCGGGGACTCCGGCTTCCTCCCACTGTCCAAAAACATGCTTCATAGGTTAATTGGTGACTCTAAATTGCCCCTAGGTGTGAATGTGAGGGTGAATGTGTGTGTGATTGAGGCCCTGAGACAGACTGGGGACCTGTCCAGGGTGTACCCCGCCTTCGCCCTTCAGTAGACAGGTAAGGATCCGGCACCCCCGCGACCCCGAAAGGGACAAAGCGGTCAAGAAACTGAATGAATAAATAAATAATAAATAAGGAAGGTTATTTTGTCACTTGTTAAGTTAGGAATGGCTCTTGATCTGTTAATAATTTAACCAGTAATCTCCATAATCGCATGAATGACCGTTTTCCTTAACCTGGGTTTAAGTTATCTCTCTCTTTCTGAAACCAAAAACTCAGAATTTTGCTGAATTTGGAGTTCACAAACTCAGAGTTTCAACAAAACCTGCTTCTTAAAACGGGCCCCTAGACAGCATTACATCTTCCAAACACAGTGTCATGTTGACAATCGCCGGCAAAATAATGGGATAAAAAAATCATGGGAAGTTTGGAAATGTTATCCTGCTGTTTAGTGTTAAGTTCAAGTGACTTAAGGTCCCCCTCTGATCATCTTTTGATTTATTTTCAGTGGTCTTTTAATTATGATTATGCCATTTTTAGCCAAAATCAAAATAAACTAGTG
Organism: Oryzias melastigma; assembly: GCF_002922805.2. NCBI lineage: Eukaryota > Metazoa > Chordata > Actinopteri > Beloniformes > Adrianichthyidae > Oryzias > Oryzias melastigma. Next base: position 20,629,278 of record NC_050522.1, on the reverse strand, counting down.
TCATTTTCTAGAACATAGTCTCTGCAGAGTGGCATGAGTTTATTAAAATTTGCCTCAGAGTTGTAGGCGAGACTGTTGGTGCAGAGAAAGCTCGCCCCTTCCACGCCATCCATCTGTTTACACACTCTCCCACTAGCTTACAGCCCCCTCACAACCCCAACCTAACATTACTAGTGCAACAAAAACGGTGAGCAATATTGGATCCATTTGTCAAGTGGATGCATCATAATGGAATAGAGCAGGGAGCTTGTGGTTCGTCGACTGTATCACCTACATCACAACTACAAGCTTTTTCAAACTGCCTCTTTTTGTCCACTCCTTAGTAAACAAATGTTCAGAAATGCAGTTTCACGCTTAATTTTCCTGTCTTCCATCATCAGAAAAATGCCACAAGAACAAGTTAAAAGCACCCAAAAAACAAATTTTCATCAGAGTGGTTCTTCAGATTCTGTGAGTTGTGTATGCTCTTACCTGTGAGAGCACAGCTGGAGGCGGAGCTTTTCTCCTGCAGGTGTGCTGTCCCACAGAGCTGATCTGGATTTAGGGAAACTCAGCTGGGTGAGTGAACTCACAGAGGATCTACGTCACAAAAGAAGATCAGGAGGTCGTTCGATTATACCAGCTAGATAAAAAAAATAAAATCAAAACATCTGTGCAATTTTAAATCAACTTAATTGTTGAAGAACTTCAATGCAGTTATTTGTCTTGGAATGTATTTTCCACAGGAATAGTCTGGGTTCTATAAGGTGCTACTTAAAGTCTAAAAACAACAAGATCTGGTAACTTTAATGCTATAAAAGCCTATTTTATAAAGTATGCTTAAGTAATGCAAGTTTACTACGAATCGTGTTTGTGTACAGTAGTGTAGGAAGTATACTTTAGATTAAATTGCAGCATTTTAAATTAACAATGTATAGATAGCATATAAAAAGTAAACTTCAAGAATGCTACTTTAGTTTTAATATAGACACAGTATACTTGCAGTAAAACTACTTATGGGGTGCTTATTGCTAAGGGTTAGCATGTTTGCTAGCTTTGAACTCACCTAACTCGCATATTCTCCGGAGTAACAACTTTCTCAAAAACACTGCTGGGCAGAGCCTGGAGCTTCACTGGACAGCTCATTCCTGCCGGAGCCTCCAAATGGGAGCGGCGACAACAGACCCACGACGCTGACGTTAGCTCCCAACGTTCACCAGCGCCCCAAACATCTGCTCCGTCCGTCCGGGGTTGCTTCTCTCACGAGACGACCTTTAAACGTCACTATGGTTACAGGGTTTAAATATAAAACAAGTCGCCGCTTCTTGGACTGTTTTTGTTAACTCATTGACAGGCTTAATTTGCTACATTTAACCCGAAAAACCATCGAGAGAAAAACAAAAGTTGGGCAGTGTTTGGTTTGGCGCTGTTTACGGGCTTCAATGGCGGGGCGGCTCAGTTAGCCAATGAGAAGAGTGCTCTGCTGAGAGACGGACCAATAGGAGACGAGTTTCCTCCTTTATTCGTTTTGTCAATGTCTCTCTGGTGAATTACCGCCCCCAGTTGGTGTGGAGTAAGAATTACATGAGTAAAAAAGGAATTTACTGGTAATTATAATAATAATAATAATAATAATATGAAAACCCGGCATTGCAGAAAATAAGGAGAAAATAAAAACTAGTCAATAACAAACAAACAAGATTAATCCAATAATAAGGCATGATGTAGTTTTCTTATCCAAGGGCGTATAGTACTAAAGCCTATATCAGGGGCCCGTTTCAAGAAGCAGGTTCAACAAATTTAGAGTT
>NC_050522.1:20626907-20627404 GCF_002922805.2 Oryzias melastigma | reverse complement strand
ATTAATCCAATAATAAGGCATGATGTAGTTTTCTTATCCAAGGGCATATAGTACTAAAGCCTTTATCAGGCCAATAATCACCAAATATTTTATAGGAAGGGAAATTGACCTGTAAATTTTAAACTTGGGGAGAGTGCAAAACAAGTAACATCCAATCAATCAACAGACAGTGAACATTTTTTGTTAACCAGACTGTAATTAGGAACTGTGTAGGCTACACATATTCATTTATTTATTTTTTTGTCTCCCAAAAAAACCTGCCTTAAACCTAAAACATAAGGAGAAGAGGAAAATATCTACAACCACAAAAGGAGTAGATTTTTACTTTTGAAAACCCTTTAATGATGAGAAATTCAAAAGAGCCAACTTTCTGACAGTCAGTTACAAGTTATAGGAATGAAAGATGTTTGATTCAAAATTAGATAATCACATTTTTAAAAAACATTTATGTTTAGTTTTTCTGTTAAAAAAAATCTGTTTGCTATATATGTAAACAG
>NC_050522.1:20626460-20626660 GCF_002922805.2 Oryzias melastigma | reverse complement strand
CTTTCCGTAGCCGGGAGTCGAACTCGCAACCTATGCAGTGGGAGGCAGCGTTGCTATCAATTGAGCTAATATCTGACGCAAGTAAAGGATGGTGGATAAGTGCAGATCCTTCTCCGGTGTTTGACATTCAATAATTTCTATTGTTAAGGGTTTAAAATAAGGAAAAGAAAACTGTATTTTTTAATAGCGAGTCCCTGGAA
>NC_050522.1:20626028-20626246 GCF_002922805.2 Oryzias melastigma | reverse complement strand
CGTTTTGTCAATGTCTCTCTGGTGAATTACCGCCCCCAGTTGGTGTGGAGTAAGAATTACATGAGTAAAAAAGGAATTTACTGGTAATAATAATAATAATAATAATAATAATAATAATAATAATAATAATAATAATAATAATAATAATAATAATAATAATATGAAAACCCGGCATTGCAGAAAATAAGGAGAAAATAAAAACTAGTCAATAACAAACA
>NC_050522.1:20611113-20626014 GCF_002922805.2 Oryzias melastigma | reverse complement strand
AAAACTCAGAGTTTTGCCGAATTTGGAGTTCACGAACTCAGAGTTCCAACAAAACCTGCTTCTTGAAACGGGCCCCAGGCCAATAATCACCAAATATTTTATAGGAAGGGAAATTGACCTGTAAATTTTAAACTTGGGGAGAGTACAAAACAAGTAAAATCCAATCAATCAACAGACAGTGAACATTTTTTGTTAACCAGACTGTAATTAGGAACTGTGTAGGCTACAGATATTCATTTATTTATTTTTTTGTCTCCCAAAAAAAACCTGCCTTAAACCTAAAACATAAGGAGAAGAGGAAAATATCTACAACCATAAAAGGAGTAGATTTTTACTTTTGAAAACCCTTTAATGAAGAGAAATTCAAAAGAGCCAACTTTCTGACAGTCAGTTACAAGTTATAGGAATGAAACATGTTTGATTCAAAATTAGATAATCACATTTTTAAAATGTTTAGTTTTTCTGTTAAAAAATCTGTTTGCTATATATGTAAACAGCTGGTATAATCAATACAGTTTTTCTTGATGAATAAGAGAAGCTTCATTTTTACAAGAAGTCCAAAAGCACATGTATTCACTCCTTACTCCAAATGCACTTAAATGTAAATTTTGTTTAAGTCAACATATTTTTTTTTCCTGCACAGCATTCATATAGAACAACTGACCCTTCAGCAAAAAACGTGTTAGAATCATCAAACGATCAACACTTTGTGCGAATCTGCTGAATTATTTGTGTGTGAGTGAATCACCTCACAGCACAGAGAGTCATTTCCTGAAAATCAGCACTGTTAAGGAATTATTCATCAACCTGTTACACAACACAAGTCTAGCAGAGACAGAGTAGTTCTCAATCAAAAAGCATTTCCAAGTTAGAAATAAATATTTTTAGGTTCTTATTGAAAAATAGATGTGGACATTTTAATAATGATAACTGCTGATGTAGACCACAATGTTTTTTTTAAACAAATATATTTAGAATCGTTATTAATACTCAACAAAATAAAGAGTCAAGAGTTAGTAGTTCATTAATCACTGAGTACACGTTTTTAGGTATAGTTAAAAAATCAATCTTTTAAAAAAATTTTAAAAGATGTTTTTTTAATCATGCACATGTCTTAAAAGTTGACATTTTTATTTTGCAGTTTGATTACTCAGTTCACCACGTTTTTTTTCTGTTTTTCCTTTTGATTATATTGTATTATAACATTGTTTTTATTAGCATTCTCTTGTACACTTTTAATCTATTTTGATCTTATTTTCAATGCTTTTATTCTGTGATTGTACAGCACTTTGGGTCTTATGGACAATTTAAGTTCTTTCTAAATTAAGTTTATTGTTATTATTGGGTTTATTTGTTATTTCTTATTATACATTATTTTTGTTATTAACACCGGGGTTTGCTTGACTTCATTTTAATTCTACCAGGACAACGCCCACCACCCCGACGGAAAACCGCACTTTGCTTTTTCTCACTGTAGGCATTCATCTTTCTCATAGACAATCTTTGACCTCAGGAATCTCATCCTTTTGTTGTCACCCTCTAACCAATCAACGCACAAACTCACCGGGGAACGCCCACAATCATTGAGAGTCAGCCAATCAAATGCATTTCTGCAGCAGGACTCCATTTTGTTGGGTTATATGTGCAGTGGACGGGGCGTCCCGCGGCCGCTGGCTGGAACCTGTTGCTTCGCAGTTCCGTGTTGTGCAATGGACGGGTGAGTTAATTCCTTGGTTTTTCTTTCACACTTTACAATTATGATGTTCGCAGCTTATATAAACTTCAAATTAATAACAATTGTCTGAACACGAGGTGGACAACAGTGCTTTTCCAGAGTGTAGTGGCTGTTCGTTGATTAAAAAAATACGTCCGTTTCGGAGCAGGAAGCTGAGCTAGCCGTGTTAGCAAAGCGTTAGCCTCAGATCGAGCCAATACCATGGGAATCAACATAAAAATACAATGTGGTGGTTAAACGCGGCACAGCTCGCATGGAAAAACGCGTTGTGAAGAAGAATTTATGGGTTTTCAGATGTCAGCTAGGGGATAAAGAAGTGTAAAGACACGTAGCAGCAGATGGAACTTTAGCGGAGGTCTGCGGCGCTCTCACGCCCACCGCGCTGCGCTGGATCGGGAAGCGTTCCTATGATGGTTCTGATCAAAACAAACACATCTGGACCAACTAGAGCCCATTAAAAATAGTTGGCGCGCTCAAATACATTTTAATATATTTTTCCCAATCTGCTGCTTCGATGAACGGTGGAAACTTTGGAAGCAGCTGCTTTTACTAGCCCAGAGGACGGAAGTAACTTTCCTGTGATTCCGATTAAAACGGCTCAGAGGCGAACACGAAGCGCTGACTGCGGGCCGAATCAAGGAGCGGCTCAGACTGGGGAGTTTTGAGCGCGAGGCTCAAGTCGCAGCAGGTTCGTGGATCTACGGATGCGGAAGAGATCGTTAAAAGACGCTTTTCTAGCTGGAGTTCGCTTCGACCGTCTGCTGAGGTGCCTGAAGGACCTGTTGATTTTTTCCCCCTTTTATTGGCTTTTTTTAACTGTCAGATAAAAAAATTACAAATTGCTAACAGTACAAATGTAGAAATATAAAATGCTATATATTCATTCAGTGAATTTCTATTTTTAGAACCGGAAGATGTTTCCATCTGGACATTAAAGACCCAATCCGATTAAAAAATGTGTTTTTGGTGTTTTTTATAATCTGTTCTTGTGTCAAATTTCTGATAATGGGTGACGTATATAAAGAAAATCAAGATTCAAATTGTATTTCAAACCACTGTGATCAGTGGAGCAAATGCAAAAAAAAAAAAAAAAAAAAAAAGATGGAAAAAGTGTTAGGTAGAAGCTACTACAGCAAACCACAAGCTCCTTGCTGCGCTCCATTCTGATGCATCCAAGTGCATCCGTGTGCATCTTTGTTTTTATCATCAAAGCTGTACAGCTATATAGCTCCAGTATTGCTCAGCGTTGTAATGCACCGCCAATGTTACATTGGGGTTGTAAGCTAGCAGGAGAGAGTGTAAACAGATGGATGATGGGGAAGGGGACGGGCTTACTCAGCGCCAAGATTTCTGGCCACAACCCAGGCTAAAAACAGCATAATAATAATAATAATAATAATAATAAAAAACAACTGGAAACATTTTTAAAATGGCACAAAAGATTATTGGAATGGCGCTTTGCATTTTACACTGATCTTCTTGCAGCTTCTAAGATAATGGCACTTTCATCTTGTGGTTTTGTAAATTATATTTTAATCACATGAATAAAAAGTGACACTAGACCTTATTTTAAAGATATTTATTGAATCTTCCTGTCATGTATTCCCCCCTCATCAGTCTTTTTTAGTGCATCATTTGAGAAAACAGGCTGTAAAGCTGTGCATTAACTTTGTGTGATACAGTAAAGCCCGTATTTAAAGCTAAATAACTGTTTTTGAATCCATGTAAGCAGTTTCTAAGGGCTTTGCAGTCCTCGTTAAACTTGTGGAAACAGGCTTCCGTGTCCGTGCTCTCTACCTGATCAGGATCAGTCAGATTACTTTCGTGTTGCTCAGGTGAATCTTCGTGCTTCGTCAAGACTGCTTTGCCCTCAGGGGTCCTTCTCCTCCTCCTCCTCCTTCTGCTGGATTCCAGTTGATCAGCCGGTTTCTGGCTGACTTCAGCCGCTGGTTGGTGTGCCAGGCTTTTTTTTTAATGTATTTTTTTTCATCACTTCCTGCACTGTGCTGTGTATTTCTTTTAATATCCTGTTAGTGTTTTATGAGTTTGCAACTCCCAGGTTATGCGATAGTAGCTTTTGTTTGCAGACAAACATGCACTTTGAATGAAGGGATTGAGTTTATGCTAAAAGAAAAAACAACACAAACACTCAGGGTTAGCTGTGTTCCATCTATATGGATTCTCCTTGATGAACTTAAATTTTGAGCAGCTTTTTTTGTATTACTTTTGGACTTTGACATTATAGGTGTCCACACCTATGAAAATGTTGTCCTGTTCAGTTATTTACAAAATGGTCGAACTTTTGCTTAATGTGTGCATAGTTATAAGAATTGGGCACAACTTTTTCATGAGTTTGTGTCATCCTCTTTATGAGAAGTAATCACAGAGCTCTGTTAGTAAGGTGGAATACAGTTCTTTAATTTTATTTAATTTATTTTGGCTTTAAATAGGCAATGCTGTCCACAAGGAGGACTCAATTAAGTTTTTATGCACCGACTATTTGTATGTTTATTCATTTTTATATCTATATCAACTCAAAAATGGTTCTATCGAAAGGTATCCATTAAAGAGCCACTCTGGTGAACAATGCGTTTTTAACATGTTCTTTTGGTATTTATTTCTCATGTAGTGTTGAAAATTGTAAAGTTATAAAATGGTCTTTGAGGGTTTTTAAGATTGCCGTTTTGTGTTTGGAAAAGGTACATTGAACAGTGCATGCTGGGAAAACTTGCCTGTAAGTGAACTTAAAAAAATAGTGTTTATTTTAATGGTGTTGGCATAACATAAAAACACATGTTTAAAAAAGAAAGTTCAAGTTCTCCACATTTATCAGATTCAGACATGTAAAAAGTATAGTTGCTATAGAACTGCAGATGATGCTTTTCTGAATCCATCATTTGTTTTGATGAAAACTACAACTTCACATCATAGTTGAACAAATTCTTGGCTTCATCTGTGTTTTGTTCTGGTTTTAGATCTTGGGAAGTGCGGTAGGGTTAGCTTGTTTTATATCCCTGATGGAGGTAAAATGGCATTCTACACTGCTTGCATACATTAGTCTATTCCGCCTGTTAGGACTGATGGAGGTTGGCTTTAATGTGTAAACAGTTTTTGTCCATTAGGAGAAGAAGTCTTGGATCTGAGTCTGATGTGCTTACACCTCAGTTTGGTTTTTGGTTTCTCTTCTGAAGAGCAGGGAAGAATAACTTTCTTCTGCTACATTCACATCCCTTTTAGCAACGCGCGTTCAAGCAGCTTCTTTCAATGAAAAGTCAATGTAAATGCGCCCATATGTGCATTCAAAACTCTTGCGTCCATGTGTCGCTGCGTACGTTTTTAGGATTATTTTCAGGCTCTACGTACAAAACATGTGGCCATAGAACGTGCGTTGAAAGTTAAACCAGCTAAACTTTGACCAATTAGGGACTTGGATTTGGCAGGGAGGCATGGATAGCATCCTTTTTAAATAAAAGAAGTGCCAGCCAATCGTGGAAAAATTGATGGTGAACGAGAATTGAATAATTGCTGGAATTTTCTTTTATATATCGGAATAGAGCTGTGAAAGACCAAGTTTTTGAGATTTGCACCGCTTCAGCATTTCTCTTCAAGCCTCATCCAACTGTCGGCACATGCACTAGTATCAGGTAGCAGCGCCATATGGTAAAAGGCCAATAAGACCGTACGTTCAGCTCATTCTTGAACACACATCAGATGCCCGGTGTTAACGTAGCATTATTGGGTTGAGGTCGGGTCCTGTTCTTTTGACACCCAGATTCATACTTGTTTTACGTTCACACCTGGCATGTGTTCAAGAATACACTGAACATGAATATGTTGAATACGTTTACCAGCGTATGGTTTTCACATTGGACAGTCGCTACTGATTCTAGCACATATACTCACAGTTGAAAGAGGCTTGATGTGATATGTCAAAGCGGTGCTAATCTTGCTCCAGGGTTTTTCTTTCATAGCTCTTTTTCAATAGAAAATTACTACTTGTATGAAATTTCCCAAATCCGTACAGCCAGTGCCAAGCTTTTTTTCTTGGGTTCACAGACCTGAAGGAAGGAATACAGTTGGGATTTTACACCAAACGTTTCCCAAGTGCAGCTGTGTCTGCAGTTCACCACTCCCCCAGGGGATTGGTAAAATGTGCAGAGCAAATTTCACACACCTAGCACGAAAGCTGGTGGGATTTTAAATTTAAATACATGCGACCAACAACAACATTTAGCTTAGTGCCTCGTAAAATATGCGCGAACAATGCAGCAATGTGCATCATGGCTGCAGGAATTCCATACAGCCAATATGAATTTCCATTCGTTTTTGTGTGTAAATTCGTGCAAATTACATCACCCATTCCCATATACGAAAGACTTGGTGTCATATAATTCCGATGAGGCACAAACCTCTTATTCATTTCTCCTCCATGATCACTTTTCAAACTGTTGGTTTTTCAGTGTTTTGAACAGGACACTACCAAAGTTGAACTTGTTTAACTTTTGACGTGTACTCAATCGACACACATGTATGTAGAGCCTGAAAACAAACTCCAAACTTGCTTAGTTAAGTACAAACACTGGAGTTTAAGCACAAAAGCCCAAAACACGCAGATAGGTGCTTTTACATCAACTTTTCATAGAAAGTGGTCGTTTGAACGCCTGTCCGACCCCGATGTGAACGTAGCATGACACATATTCTCCATCAGCGTGAAGCTGAGCAGATTATCAGTCTGGTACAACAATAAAGATGTTGAAAGGACTTTGTCTTTAGATCTAGTGAAGATCACATTTCTTTGACATCAATGAATGCTTCTGTAGAAAAAGTATCATCAATAATTCTGCTGAAAGGAGAGACTATGTTGAGACTAAAAAGCATCTCGGGGTGGAAGTTTCTCTCCTTAAGGTCAGAAACGAGATTCCATAAAATTGGATGTTATTTGTCACATCTAAACAACACTACAATTGGATGTAGTTTCCTTTAGGACATGAATGGCAGAATTGCGTTAAGGTAAAACCGTATTGTTATAACATGTTGGTCCAATTACAGGACATAATCGCTGTAAACTCACTTCCTGTGTGGCAGCAGATCATGTGACAGGAACCTTTACAAAGTCCTGCAGGTTTAAGTGAGCTTGTTAGCTGCAGCCCTGCTTTGTTTGAAATCCCTTTAATCATCTGATCTGTCTCTTGCTCTCCTCCTGGGTTTTTTTTTTCCTCGCGGCTTCTCCCTCCATCTCCTCACACATCTCTGCAGCCTCATAGTTTTACCCTTTTATTTTTTTCCCCTTTATTTTGTTGTTGTTTTTTTGAGTTTTTCTCCCTGCTGCTTCTAATACGCTGTCTTTTCTTCACAGCAGTGTCCACCAAGATATAACAGTTGGTACTAAGGTAGGCACCTCTGCTTCTTCTTTTTCCTCCTCTTTCTCCTCTTCCTCCTTCAGACTGGTTTGCTGCTTTGTTTGCTGCTGTGGCCGTCATGACTGCTGAAAGTGGCGTGTGGGAGCAAATCAGACTCTCCCTGTGATCACTGGTTCCACTTGTTTGTTTCTGCCGAAGGCCCAAACTCCCGCTGTAATTTGCCTTCAAATCACTTTCCACTGTAAGTCAGAGAGTAATCACATTATGCAACAACATGCTCTCTTAAAGGAGCTGCTCGTGCAGGATCCAGTCGTTCACTCAGGCAGCCATATGTCACATCTCTGAAAGCCACCGCTTTGCCATCACAGTGCATTCATGCACGGTCTGAAGAAGCTAAGGGAAATTTTAGCAGAGGTTTAACTTATTGCATTAATAGGTGGCTGATATACAGTTTATTCTATTATATATCAAGACTAATAGAGCCCAGTGTAAAATAAATGCACTGCAAAGAAGCACAATATATTGGAGAGATAATATCTGACATATAGGCCTCTGAATGAAATGAAGCCTGAAAGGGGAATTATTGACTCTGCCCACCTTAACAAATATTCAGAAAATGGAAGTATGTGTTGTACAAAACAGTTTTGAGTCAATCAACAAAAATAAAATAAAACATGCCCCTTTGAGCAATAAGAAATGTGAAGTATCTGAACAAAAAAAGCTGTTGTCTTAATATGAAAATAAAATGTGTATGTATATATATATATGTTTTAAGTCTGTAAGTAAGTTCATCTTTGTGTAAGCTTGAACTTTTTAATAAAAAGCTACCTGGCATGTGAGATGAGTTCAAGAATGCTTAAACGTGGGTTTTTGAACATGCGTTTAGCCCATTGTGTTCACACTGGACAAACAGGGAGAGGCTTCTTCTTCTTTTTCTATGGTTTACTAGCACATGTCCGGCACCTACAGTTGGAAGAGGTTTGGAACAAAATGTCAAAACTGTGCAAATCTTGGGAATAAATCCTTTTCACGCGACGTCACACATCGCCAGGAAGTGCCGTCTCTACCGGCTTGTATTGTTTAGAACAGTAAAGCTGACTGCTTTTAAAGCAATTTTACATATATAATAAAGGGTAACCTAACCAATTGTAATCGTAATTTGTACAATATTTATTGTACAAATGTCGTACCTGGTTGTATTTGTTTCCTCCTCTTAGATCATTCAGAATCATAGTACAATTGTCAGTAATGCTGTCTGCAGAACGCAGCAGCTCAGCTCCTTCCCCAAATTCCTATGGATGATATTAAACGAGTTGTGGATTATTTCTCTCTGTCAACCCGGTCATAGTTAGATGAAGGTTACAAGTACTTGAAAATAAAGGTAAAAAATGATCAAATTAATTGAAAACTGCTGCCAAAAAATAGGAAAGTGACTTTTTCCACATAATGTTTATAAAATACGTCCTCCCAGAAAGAATTTTTTAAAATTTATTTATTTTTTAACTTGGCCGTTCGTATTTTGAAAGCTGAAAATTCGTGGCTCAATAGGTGCTCTTAATATTTTTGTTGAACCAAACTATTCGTGTTTTTACAATTATCCCCTAAAATATTATTTAAAACAACAAGTAAATTTAGCCTTGGAAGCAATTAAAATGTGTACGGGCAATGCAGCATGTGCGTCTTTGGTGAGGGTATTAAATGTGACCAACATGAATTTCTATCGGCTTTTGTGCTTGATTGTGCTAAAAATACGTATTTAAAAAAAAAAAAATCACCCAAAATAGAAACTGTACAAATAATATCTGCTCAAATGAAAGGTTGATATTTTCAATAAAACATCCAATATTGAAGGTTTATTCAAATTTTTATTTAGATTTGTGAATAATCTCAGACAGGAAATGAATGAAAACATAGTTCGACAGGACATTCATAAAATAATTATTGTACATTTTTCTGCCGAAATTGATAAGGTTACCTTTTATTATTTACATAAAATTGTGTCAAGCAGCGTTCACCTTTCAGCTTTGCGTTCTAAATGCGAACGCTGGAAGTAAAGATTCACTTTGTTGGCCCTGTCACCATGTTGTCTGACGTCACTGTGAAAAGGGTCTATCTTGCTCTAGGCTTTTTCTTTCACAGCTCTGTTCTGATAAATAAAAGATTTGGTGTTGTATAACTCCAGTGACGGACAAACGGCTATAACTAATGTATTCATACATGATAATTTTCCAATGATCATAACGGTTGGTGCTTCTGCAAATAAAAAAAGTGGCCATCCATACATCACTACCAAATCAGAGTCCCTGATTGGTCAAAGTTAGACTGGTTTAGCTTACACTGTACGTTCATTGGCCTTGCGTTTTGTACAAAGAGTTTGAACACAGTTGTAGAAACTGCGCATGAACACAAGAGTTTTGAACACGGAAGCCCAAAACGTGTTTAGATACTTTTCATAGGAGGCTTCCCTTGAACACAGAGGTTTGGGTAGAGCGAAGTCAATAAGGAATTGCTCTCTGTTGGGCTTTTGAGGAACTTAAATATTTTCTACTTCCTGGTTGCCGTTGAATCTGGAAGTGGAAGGTGGAGTCCCTTAGTTTATGCTTTTTAACCCTTCGTATTCTGGCCTTTCTGAGTGTTTCTTGCTGTAATCATTTATCTTCAAAACTGTTTTTGTGGCTTGACCTCAGTCTTTGTAGCTTCTTCTTTACCTTAAATTGAAGAAATACTGTAATAACCTGTAATAAACAAAAACAAGCGTTGAGATCGGGCATATTCTAGCATATATATAAATGAAGACAGAGATGCATACACATCCATATTTATGTGTTTGGGTCAAAATGGACTTTTCTTTAAGTGTAAAACACCCATTCATACACACACAAACATATTCTTACACACCCATATATTAACAAATACCACATGTATATGTGCAAAAAAGGCCATAAGAATGACAACAGTTATCCAAAGACATAGTAAAAATTATTCAAACATAGTAGTCACTCCCATCCATATTTAAAAAAACAAAAAAAGAGACCATATTTTTTAGTTGTAGTTGGGCAGTCAAGTATTCCATCATGTAGACTTGTTTTCATTTTTGTATCCACTGAGTTATTGTTGGTGGATTGGTTTAAGCCTATTTAAAGTAACAATCTTTTTTGCAACCATCAGTAAGACATGTAGAATATAACATTGGTCGTTAGTAAGAGATTATGTCATACAGATCTAGAAGGACTACAAGAGAATCCATATTACCTATGGTCCTTGTGATTTTCTCTATCTTCTTTTTTATGTTCTCCCAGTACGGTCTTATTTTGGGGCAGTCCCCAGATGTGTGTGATGCCGCATTTGTCCAACATTAACAAATTATTTTAGTATAAAGCACAATTCCACAACAATCCTAAAACTGTTGAAAAAGCTCAAAATTTCCAGGCATTTATGATCAAACTATTTTTTTAAATAAAGATCCAATTTGTAGAAACAAGATAAAAATGTATTAATTCAAAAACAAAGCAAAGATAAAGTTAAAATGATGTGAAAAATGTCACAAAAACCAGGTGAAGCTTCTCTGATCTGCATAGAATGTTATCCAAACCAGTGTCACCATCATGTCATAACTTTTGTGTGTTTTCTTTGCAAACCACCATGGCACGATACGTCACCGCAAATCTTTTTGTCCCTCTCAATGAAAGGACTACGATGACAAATTTGTGGAAATGTTTTGGTTTAAGCCTTTAGCCTCAATTACAAACATGGAGTAACATATTTAAAAATAAAATTTCTGTTAACATGAACTAATTTGTGATATTTTTGCTTGTTTTTAAAAGTTGTTCCTCCCAGAACTGCGTAACACACTCACTCGCACGTTTTCCTAAATGTTAATTTGCTGACTAATGAAATCCATGAAGGCGCGGAGCAGGATTTGAGAGCAGGAAGCGCCAAAGGCGGAATCGCACACCTCCCATCCCCTCCTCTGACCTCAGGCGAGTCATTTGAAACCTCCACCAGCTCCCATTAAAGAGACAGTTAGAGAAACGGTCACTAATAATCTAGGGATGAAAAGCCAAAATAGGAAAAAGTGAAGTTGAAGTCCAGAATGCCTCTCAGAAATCCAGCCTTGATATGAGACGTTTGAGCCAGATTAGACGTGCAGTCGAGCTGTAATTTTTGTTTCACAAATGTTTTCTGCTCAGAGTAATCTCATTAGAACGCAATAACAGAGAATCCAGGTACTGAAGTCTTTTTTTCATAACCTGCCTGCAAAATTCTATCATTTTTTTCCTGCAGCAACTGAGCTGCCTTCACAAACCAGCGTGAAGGAGCAAACTCATCTTCATTTGAGGGAAATTGAGCTGTTTCCTGCAGTAATTATCAGACTGGAGCTTTGAAGTTTGAATAATTTGCTCGCTGTTGTTGTTGTAAATGTTTTGATGTTTTTTTTTTAGAGTCAGGGCTTCAGAAAACAATAAAATATCATTATTTAAAATGAAAGAGTATCTCATTTAACGGAGCATCTCGGATGTTTTTTTGTTGTTTGTTTTTAAGAAACAATTTGGATTCTAAGTCAAGAATCTGCTCCATTCGATTAATTTTTTTTGCTTCTCGATATTTTCATTTTTGTGATCGATACCGCAAAAGAAGAGGTTGTTGTGTTTTCTGCGTGTGAGAGCCGCCCGGTCAGCAGCTGTCAGCCAGCAGCAGAGATGGAGCTGCAGATAGAGGCGGGGCTGGAGGGGGTCAGCGCAGAGCGTCGTTCAGGTTTCTGCTGTTTTGGATTATTCATGCGGGGATCGGTAAGGAGATCGGCGCGGCTTTGTTCAGATAAGAAAACGTCTGCTCAGGTTTCTCAGTAAGAGAACTCCCAGCAAGCCTGAAAACGGATCCGTGGAAACATGCAAATGAGCTGCGAAAAATATGAGACAAGATCTCTGCAGCGCCCCCTGCTGCAGCTCCTCTTTCTGTGAAAGTAGATGGACCAACTTTATGGTATTTTCTAATATCTTATTGATTGAATACTACAAAAAAGCCCCCTTGTTCTTTCTGCTATCAATTATTTTTGAATGGATGTAAATACTTATAGAAGTTGAGGAAAATGGCCACTTTAGACAATGTACCTCTAGACTTCCAGCAGTTCAAATTTGTCTTCTGTTGGGGACATTTCTAAACCTGAATATTTCCCAGCTGCTGCATATCACTGAATTAACTCCTTTGGGTTTCTACTGAGGACATTTGGGGCTTTCCAATGATGCCAAATGTGAAGGGGAGGAGCTCTGGGAATTGTAGTTTTTGGTTGGATTTAAAAAGAATTTGGACAATTTTCTTTTCTCTGGTCAAAAGGAGGATATAGCACTCCTTTTCTTTTCATTTACCATAACCATCCCACATTTGAATTCACTCTGTAACCATCAGTAAACCAAACCTGCGACCTTTTGATCAGAGGTCGACCTCTGTTTTTAAAATCTGTCTTGGTGTTTCACTAGATGGGACTACAAAAAAACTGCCTCAACATTTGTAAACATCTAACTATGGTTTGAGCCTTAACAGTATCTGTGGATACGATTTTTCTTATCCCTAAAAGATAAAAGATTGACCTTCCAAGACTATCTACAAAGTTTAGTAGAGCCAAAAGCCTTTTAACCCACAAGCACACATTTCTGAATTCTAAATATTTACATTCAATGTGTGTTATTTAATGAATACAACCTGCTGCTTTGTTTTAATTTTGGGTTTAGATTTTTGATAAGTTGTAGAATTTGGAGTTAGAGCTGGCTTGACTTGGCTAAAATGACCAAGATGTACCGGTCCCATTTTCCCAAAACGTTTGATAAGTTAACCTTAAACTTCATTGTCCTTGATGCTCCGTACACACCAATGTGTGTGTTACTGAATGTCCTTTTTAACATATGGTGTTCACACTGGACTGTTTCTTCCTGACACTTGCTCAAGTACCTACAATTGGAAGATACTCGGTGTAAATACTCTGAGCGGTGCAAACTTGGCAAATCTTGCTCCAGGCTTTTTCTTTCACTCCTCCATTCTGAAATATGAACAACTTGATAATAATTCCACCCGGTCACAAACCGCAATTATTCATTTTACCTCTGTGATCATTTTTCAAACAGTTGGGTCTTTTGTGAACTAAAAGAGCCCTTCCCAGCATTTATCAATACTAAATACAAGTCCTGAGGTTGGCCGTGGAGATTTTCAGAAAAAGTTAAAATCTTACAGCAACTGGACAATTTTTCTCTTAAATTGCAGCACATTTTCAGGACCTATCAGCCACCTGGTAGCCCGGGGGTATGTAAAATATATTGACAGTTCTGCATGCCTGATGGCCACTGGACCACCATCTGCATTTATGACGAGGCTGAAGATTTTGTTTTAAATTTAAGCGGCGGCATTAAATCTTGAAGAATCTACCGATGTGTCCCTATCACAGCTCAGTTCTGACTCTAGCCTTAACCAAGTTTTTGGCCTTTTAGCGAAATGATTTTTTCACAATAAATCACCAGATAATTCTTGAACAAATGCAGGAGTTTGAATTATGTAATAGTATTTGTATCTGGTGACACATGTTTAGTCATTTCAATTGTTTGTTGCCTTTACATGTCAAAGTGATGAAGTTCTGGTTAAAAGAAGAGCAGGCGGGGGCAGACTAAATAAATACATGTGGGGTGTTTAGGTCCAATATCTGCAGGGCAAACCCAGGTTATAACTATTACCATTGTGCTGTGCACTGGCTGTCTTTTAAAGAAAACCTCTCCCTCCTTTGGTCTCGCGTCCAGCCAGCATTGTTCCAAAAGTCCTGCTGTTTGTTTGGATTTGTCTGTGAACTCGAGTCTTTACTCAGAACAAAGAGTCTTTGCCTTTAACCCTTTTGTTTTTCCTTCAAACTGGCTGTATTTGTTCTTCTATTACCTGGACTGTCAGGAGTATCGGCATTCATCAGGCTGCAGAGCCTCAGATCCAAACTGTATGGTCTGACTTTGACGTTTGCAGAGCTAGACTGAAAACTGTCTCTAGTGGTGTTTGCTTCTAATCTGCATAATGACAGATTCTAAATTATTTTATTTACTTGCGTGCAGCAATTTTCACTGAATATTGATGCCAAATCAATTCAAATTTGTCTAATTTCTACAGCAAATTTTGCTTGGCTATGAATGGGTTTTTTTTTACATCACTGGGGGTTCAAACTGAACAAATGTAGACATGACTTTTATAATTTTATGAAAAGTCTTCAAAGAAAACACCTTTCAAGTCAACAAATGGCAGCTGTGTGACTTATGAAAAACTCTCCAAAAGGACAATATTTTACAGCTCTGGTGGAGGTTTGTGGCACTAAAAGAGTAAATGTTCTTTGTTTTAATGGTTTATGTATTTCACTGGGAGCTTTTTTAATCCTGGGTCACGATGAGGATGAACGTTCTCCGTGTCTGCTGATGAGGGTCAGCCTGTTTGTCTGCATCTGGTTTTTATTGAGCTCTTGAGCTCAGGAATTCCCCCCTCCCTCTGCTTTTCTGTGTTCTGGGGGTGAAGGAGGATGGAGAAGGAGGGAGGTGGGGGGGTTGTCAGACTAGCATTAGCAGTTTAAGGTGTTGCTCCTCCTAAAAAGGGATAGTTTTTGGACCTGTTCAGGAAGGTGTAGAAATATTCTCTTCGGTGACACCTGCTGGCAGCTTCCAGCTGTCTGAAACGGTGATGATGTATGGAAGCGTATGTGTCCCCAAAATCAAAATAAAAGTCAATACTGGAAATGCTAATTCATTTTCAAAATGTACCAGCATTATGTGTCTCTTAAATCAAATTAAA
>NC_050522.1:20605624-20610995 GCF_002922805.2 Oryzias melastigma | reverse complement strand
GTCTATAGCTGACAGTAAAACAGTCAGATCACCTCTAAGAGCGCAGATCTCTCAATCAGTCTCTCCCATCAGGCTGTTTGGGTGTTCACGACGGGAAGAACATTCTGTTGCCAGATCAGCTAAAGGGAATCATGGGAGGGTGGAGGGTTGTAATACTCTCAGTATGTTACTTAAATAACTTTTCCTGGTTTAATTCATGCTCCTACCCAATTTTAAATGACAAGAAAATACACTTGGTGAACAGAAAATACATTGATTTGAAAAGGAAAATTTAAATAGAGACTTCATGGTTGGATTTTTTTTTTATATACAAAATCTGAAGCACAGCATTTGAAATATTCATGAACCCATATTTTCTGGAGTGCAAGTTCCAGGCAAAAAAAAAAAAGTTGTTGCAATATAAGTCTCATTTTTAGGAGATGAGTGCAACACTTCACATGTCAAACTATCCTTTTTTTTTATTTTTTATGAAGTGCGTCAAATTCAGCTCTGCTGCCTCCTTTGAACATGTCATATTCGTTTCTTCATATCTTGTCCAAAAATGAGTTCATAAACTTGACAGTCTCTGTGTGTGGGAGAAGCTACCGTCAAGTTTTTACCCTCATGACTGCCCTTTCAGCAGTACTATCGCTTCTTGGTACCATGTTTGATGACTTGTTTTTCAGCTTTAGTCTAAAGAAGAAGAAAAAAATAAAAACAAGAAGAATACATCAAGATGAAAATATAAAAAAAATGTTGTAAAGTTCCGGAGGAGAACGATCAGATTCTCCTCCATGTTTGATCCTCCTACAATGCCCTCTAGTGGTTGTTGACGGGAGAAAACTGCAAAAGGAAAACAGGTTATTATTGGAAAAAGGACAAATATGAGCCTATTTATGTAAAAAAAAAAAGTATACTACAAAAAATACGGTATATTATTTTCGGTTCAATCTAAAAAGGTATACATTGCATACATGTGTTATTAATTATAGAGTAACAATCCCCTAAAATGAAGTTGAGCTTTAAAAGGGGTTATTAAAGTTCTTTAAAGATCCTAATTAATGTTTGACTGGTGGCCTTGTTCCTTATCTTTTTCCTCTTTTTCTGGATTTTGTCTTTCCTTTTTTAAAAATCAAATGGCTTTGGAGCCCCGGTAACAAGCTTGCTTTTTTGTTTCTCAGAGAGGATCCGACGAGCTTTTCTCCAGCGTCTCCAACGGCCCGTATATCATGAACACCACAGGTCAGAGTTTTCTCTGTGCACACGAGCAGAATTCAAAGGAGGTCCTGTCTCTTCCTCTATTCTCACTCATTTCAGCCAAAAGAATACTGGTGAACCAGTTATAACCATTTATGACTAAAAACATAAGGACAGACAAAAAATGCTACTATTCGTACCTCAAAGTAATGTCAGATTAGTGCATTTCTGTTGTGAACTAATTTTGGGGAAACAAAGAAGAAAAAAAAAGGTCCCAAGATGGATCTTTGTGGCACACCTCTGAAATGATCCCAATGACTATTTTATTTCTATCTCACAAAAGTCTTCTTTTCCTTTTAAATGTTTTTCTTTCTTTATTTTGTAGCCAATGGCAATGACAGCAAGAAGTTCAAAGGTGACTTGAGGGGTCCCAACGTGCCGTCCAGGGTCCTGCACATACGCAAGCTCCCCATCGACATCACAGAGACCGAGGTCATCAGCCTCGGCTTGCCTTTCGGCGACGTCACCAACCTGCTGATGCTGAAAGCCAAAAACCAGGTAAAAAAAAACTTTATTGTTCTTTTTAAGCAAACAATTAAAAACAAATAATAAAACTTGATTCTAAAACTGTAATGGAAAATTACTTTTTGTCACAAAAGAGTCACTTTATAGTAAAAAGACAAAACAGTGGATTTTTTTGTAGTTTTTATTAAAGGGAAATAAAATGTGTATTTTCTGAAGCAGATTACAAGGCAACTATAGAATGATGTCATTTTGAACAAACTAGTCGTTTTTTTTTTTGCTTATGCAATGTGTTATAGTTATAGTTAAAGCTGACACGCTCATGCAAACTTGTTATCATACTGATTTTCATGAGCAAGCAGCATGTGAGAAAAGCTGTTGTATCTTGCTCACTGGGCGTATTGTTCATGTGGATGGATTATTTAGTATCTGTGCTGTAGCTGTTTTTTAACCTTGAGCAAAAGGATCCGTCCCCCCAGGAAGACTGAGGTTATGATGAACATTCTTTGTTACAGAGGAGATAAATGTGTTCATTTCTGCTCAGACTGCACGTTTTACATTGTGACAAAGGTCAAGCAGTGAGGCACGGAGGAGGGAGTTTGATGGTATGGTAGTGTTTGCAAGAAAACACTACAAAAAAACAAAAAAAAAAGTTTTTTTCTGTGGTTCCTAAAAAACTTTTGTTGCCTTTGCTTCCAGAAAGTTTAAAACTTATGGCAACTGTTTTGGCTGTATTTTATTTTTGTTTTTAAAAGGTACATTGTGGATCTTATTGTGAACATGCTAATACAGCTAACATGTAGCATTGTTGAACTATGTTTTTTTTTTTTTTAAGTGTTACAAACAAAGATGGGAGTTATGGTGGTCACATTAACATTTGTTTTAATGGTATCAGTCTTTTTTATATGTAGCAAACAAGGTTGGGAGTTACAGGAATTATGAATATGCTAATGTTGCAAACAATGCTAACGTGGCTAATGTGTAGCATGTTATAAACAAGTTTCAAAATGACTGAACACATTAAATAAAGCCTGACTTGTATATGACAAAAGTTCAAAAATGGACCATATTATATTATATTTGTCATGTAAATTGACACAGACATGGAAGTGTGCCTTTTACAGGCACTTAAATCCTGAAGCAGCTTTCCAGACTCACTGATCTAATTCAACAACTGTTGGGTCTTTTTGCCCATTTGTCCCCAAGTGCAAGGTCTGATGTCACACCCTGTCAAGATGGAGACACAAATCTATAAGATCAGAAAATATAAATCAAATTTGTGATTTAAAGCTTTTTCCTTAGAGGTTTGCTACTATGTTTCAAAGAAATGGTTCCGTGGTCGTGTGGGATGAATAAAGAAATAGTCTTTGTTTGACATTACAAAGACTCTACAATAATTTGAGTTACTAGAAATGTGCACATTTATAGACATAAATTTAAATTGTTTAGGACAAGATGCCTTCCACCCATCTCTAATACACTCTTTAACAGCGGAGACGTTGTGGGCAATTCCTAATTTGCATATTGCAAGTCTTCGACTGAGTTAAGATAGTCAAAAGTATGTCGACCATGGAGCCATAGCTCTGGTGTTAAAAGGTTGACCTCCGAAGAGTTCTTAGTTTCTGAATTTTTGCAAACAAATGGATTGGACACTTAAGTTGGGTCTCTTTACATGTATTCTTGGTGTTTGTCTTCTTCTGCATTAATGCTTTATATGTGAGGACGGTTTTCATGTGGCTGTTATTCTGTGCCCCCCCCTCCCCAGGCCTTCTTGGAGATGAACTCAGAAGAAGCAGCTCAGAACATGGTGGGCTATTACTCCACAGTGATGCCGGTTATCAGACAACAACCAGTCTTTGTCCAGTTCTCCAACCACAAGGAGCTCAAAACGGACAACTCCCCCAACCAGGAGGTAACGCAAGTCCACACACACACATGCCTCAACGTCCGTCCTCCTTTTGTTCATCCATCACCCCCCGTCCTCCTCAGAGGGCCCAGGCGGCTCTCCGGGCCCTGAACTCGTCTCACGTGGACACTGCGGCGCTGGTGGTGGCTCCCAGCTCCGTGCTGAGGGTGGTGGTGGAGAATCTGCTGTACCCCGTCACCCTGGACGCCCTCTGCCAGGTAACATTTGAACTCTTTGGAAAAGTGTAAACATGTGGAACTGGAACATGGAGCTTTCATAGCTGCTTTTCTTCCTCAGATCTTCTCAAAGTTCGGCACCGTGCTGAGGATCATCGTTTTCACCAAGAACAACCAGTTCCAGGCTCTGCTGCAGTACGCAGAGGGGGCGTCGGCTCAGGCAGCCAAAGTGGTGAGCCCCATCTGCTCTCTGGACCATCTTCATGTCGCTGCTCGGCGTCTGCTGATACCGTCTTTTGCTTGTTTCAGTCTCTGGATGGGCAAAACATCTACAACGGCTGCTGCACTCTGAGGATCAGCTTCTCCAAGCTGACGACCCTCAACGTGAAATACAACAACGACAAGAGCCGCGACTTCACCAGGCCGGACCTGCCGTCTGGAGACAGCCAGCCCACGATGGAGCACCACGCCATGGCCACAGCCTTTGGTAAGAGTCTGGACTTACCCCCATCACGCTTTCAAAGCTGCTCCTGTACTTCAGTATTAATGTGCCCGTCGTGTCTCGTGCAGGTCCTGGTATCATCTCAGCTGCACCGTACACTGGAGCAACTCACGCTTTCCAGCCAGCATTCGCTCTCCAGCCTGCAGGTTGGTTCTTTCATTGGTTCAGCTTTGTAGTGTTTTTTGTTATTTCATTGAGGTATTGCTTTCCTTGTCTAATTTAAGTTTAGTAAATTGTTTAGCATTTTTACAAAGCAGTTAGATCCTTATTTTAATGCCATTTCAAGCATGTGTAGGCATGTCCTGATCAGGTTTTTTTGGTCCCCCATCCGATTCCAAATTATTTCATTTTGAGTATCTGTCAACACCAAGTCCAGATCTGATGGTTTTGTAATGCATTCAAAAAATAAACAAATGCAAACTAAACCGATCAATTTTTTCCCCTATTTTTATTTTATGAACTTACTTTTATAATTTTACATTTAAACATAGCACTTCTGTGAAGTAGCTTTAACATTCAAACTAAAATAGTGCAACTACCAATCAGAAAAATACCATAAACTAGTAAAAATAGGTCATATTTAGTCATGTAGGAAAGTTTGACTAGCGGTAATATTTTCAGAACATTTTTGATCAGATGAGATTTAAATTCTTAAGCATGAATAGTGACGTTCTTTTAAAATTGTTGTAGCATAAATGTGATGATGAGTTTTTGTGACTAGCTTGTGCCAATGTAACCATTTATTCATATCATTTTAGTTGTTTTAAATTTTTAAGCACTTTTCTGGAGCTTGTAGACTAGGGGTGTGCTTTTGGAAGAGTTTGGTGATACAATATGCATCACAATATCCGTGATGGGACGTGTATCGCAATATATCCCAAAACTGTACCAGAACAATTTCTCACTATTTTATTTTGAAGAGTATGACTTCAAAAAAGACTGCTTGATCATTACTGCATCATTCATTGTAATAAAATTGTAAAATTCATTTTATTTAATGATCACAAGTTGCTTTAACCCAAGCAAATTCATGGTGTTTTTCTCTTGGTAAATGATTACATATTTGTTCTCAAAACGAACAGTCAATAT
>NC_050522.1:20601579-20605520 GCF_002922805.2 Oryzias melastigma | reverse complement strand
TTTATTTCCAACATTCCAACAATTTTTCCCTACACCCGTATTATGGAGGATCCCATGGCAAGCCATCACTGCTGTATTTCTGTTTAATTGTAATTAAAACAAAAAAAAAAAATTATCTTTTTATTTCCAAATTACTTTTTAGGTCCTTGTCTAGTTTACGTTTTAAATGTTTATTAAAAGAGTTATTGAGTCCAGAAGTTAGAATTAGTGGATACCTTGCTAACTTTACATCATGCTCAAACTGGTGTCGTATTCTGCTGCAGTTTACAGCAATAAAAGGTTGTGATCTGTTCATGAAATGTACTTGTAGCAGAGTATTTATCTGTAATAATACACTTGAAATTTATTACGCTGATCATAATGAGGATAAAATAAACATGATCGAGTCTGGAACTATAAGATCGTTATTTCCTGTTATTTCTGCTGTCAAATAGATCAAATCTGAATAAGCTAGCTTTTGTTTTTCTATATGTACACATATACATGCTGTGTGTTCGTATGTCTTTTTTTTTCCTCTTGACCTACAACTGCATAAATGGATGTCCAAAAGTGATGGCTGCAGCTTTAACACCGGTTTTCTGCTTGTATCAGTCTCCTCCCACTACGCAGGCCTGACGGTCCCCACTCTGCCCGGAACCCTGGCCTCTTTGACGCTCCCCGCTGCTGCCAGGCTGGGATTCCCGGCCATCCCTGCGGGACACTCTGTCCTGCTGGTCAGCAACCTTAACCCCGAGGTGAGCCGTCCTCTGCCTCCATCTCGTCCGGAAGTCAAACTGTGACCTAGTTGTGTGGTAACCCCATGTACTCACCAGAGATTTAACACATCTGCTTACTGAAGCCACACATGCATTGTTTTTTTCCTGTATTGATTCAGTAAATGATGAACAAGACTTAACCTATCGTATGAGACGGATTCAGAGTAGCGTCGCTGCTCTCAAACACTCATGTTTTCATCATCATATTATTATTTATTTCATCATATTCAAATCAGCTAAAGACGATGCCCGGCATCATCTTTACACACACACACTCATTTATAAACCTTTCATTTGACATTCGTTTGACACCCCCCCTCCCTTTCGCCAAAGGTAATTAACCTTCTGATTGATCCTTCACCTGTCTTTGTTTTTTCCCCTTTAATTTGTTGCCATGGAAACGCCTCGGACCCTCCACCTGTCCTGCCCTCCCACCTTTACCTGTCCTGTCCCTCGCTGCCTTCTCTGCTGTCTTTAAAGAGAGTTACGCCCCACTGCCTCTTTATTCTCTTCGGTATGTTGTCACTCGCTTCTTATTTTAAATTATGAGTATCACCTGGTTGTTCTGATTTTGAGTTTAAAATTTTCTTCCCTTTTTTTATTGATTTATTTTTGTGTTTGGGAGAAAATAATAACTGCCTGTTTTTTGTCAGAATCTGTGTGTTTTTAGAAGTTTTTTTTTAAACAATATGTGCAGCTTTTTTTTGAGAAATGATAAAATCCTATGGAAAACTGAACGTGTCTTTTTTAAGGCTTAAATCATTTAAACAAGTAACTGCACTTAGCATAGTTTTCTGCCCTCATTTGTTTCTTTATTTTTGTCATTTTCTAGTGTTTCTTGAGTGTTTGTCTCCTTTTAAAATATGGAAATTAGGTGGAAAAAAAGCTTTCTTCACTTAAAAAATTATCTACAATGATTTAGCACCAACTGTATAGACAGTTTTTTGAATTTATGGCTTTTGTGGGCAAATGAAAGGAAAGCTCCTCCCACCTAATCACATATTCAAACACAGAAACATGGAAATGCATCAATTTGTTATTGTTAATTTTTATTTTTTAAAATTTGATGTTTAATGTTTGTTCTTTTTAAATGTGTTTCTACATTAGTAAAGGTAAAATTGTGCAGTTCATGTTATAAAAAATTTGTTTAGTGGTTTTCACAATACATTACTTTAAGCTGCATTTATTGTGTGTTTCATTTTACTGAAAGTTTTATTTTTTTTTTCTTTGCATGCTGGGTTTCCTTCAGTTTGCATGTCTCAAGTTCAAAATCAGCTGCTCTCAGTGGTTTTGTAATTTTATTTAAACATTTGAAGCAAAAGTATCCGTTTTTATTCTCTAAATGTTCCCCCTAGTAATGTTCCTGTGTATGACTTTTACATTCTTGTTTTTGCAGCATCTTTTTGCTGCTGCTCCTAACCACCCGTACCTAGAAGCATTATGGAATCAGCACTTGAGCTATTTAATTCCTAAAAAAAAAAAATACAAGAAATAAACACAAATTTGTTTCACTGAACTTTGTTTTTGTCAAAGTGGAAAATATAAAATTGTTTTAAAAAATTAGGTTTTTACTTGATGGATGATTGGAAAAATGTTGAGAAGTGATGGGGAAAAGTAGGTTTAACCTGAAGGGTTTTTTCCCATCTCGTTTTATCTTCATTTATTTTTTCCATTTTTTCTTTAGAATTAGGGAGGCACCATAGACGTAAAACGTATTAGTGGTGCTAACACTGCTAGCCTTCCGTTTAGCCTCCGCAGCGGTCTCGTACTCGTGTTCCTCGGGCTGAACCCCCTTGTGACAATTCAGTTCCACATCCTCTGCAAACTGCAGATCTTTTATCACTGTCAGGCACTTTGAAATATGTCCACATAGCCGACAGTTAAAAGAACATTCATTTTTGTATGGCAAGCAAAAGGGATCAAAAATCATGCGCTGCTATTCGGCGGCCAAATATTCGGTGCATCCCTAATTAAAATGCTCATTTTGGTTGGAATTTCTCCTCAAACCACCCCCTGTTGTAATTGTGTAAATCCACTCTTAAGAAACGTACACACCTGACGTGATGCGCGTTAAAGCACCACTAACCAGGCATTCTTACACACGTTTGTCACCTTGGACTGTTGCTACCCGATACGAGCGCTAAAGGCTGGAAGAGAAATACTGAAGCGGTAATAATCTGGTGAATCTTGCTGCAGGTGTTTTCTTTCACAGCTTTATTCCGATATATGAAAGATTTCGTGTCATACAATTCTGGCAAAAATCACAATTATAGATTTTATTCTCCATGACCACTGTTCAATCACTGTCATTATCAATACTTCACAACCTAAATCAAATCCCCGATTCGTTGAAGTTCAACTGGTTTAACTTTGAACGTCCGTATTGTACTCAGTACTGAAAACGGACCTAAAAACTTGCGTACAGACGTATAAACGAGTGCTGAATGGAGAACGCCAAAGTGCACGTTTACAAAGACTTTTCATTGGAAGTTGTCGCTTAAACGCGTGATTGTGATCCTGGTGTGATCGTAGCATCGGGTTACAGTGTGAAAGCAAACCCAACTAAATACATTCTTGCTCTGGCCTTGAAGAGAAACCAGCCTTCAACCCATATGTAATACTTTCTAACAAGAGCACAAAAGGATTGGATCATGTTCCTTCAAAATGAAGTGTTGAAGCTCCTTAAAGTGCTGATTAGATACTTTACCCTTCAGTTTTGACTCAAATCTCTCGTAAATCATCCTCCCATCGTACCTTTTTTGGGACAAAGTCTTATTTTTTATTTATTTCTTTTAAATCATTCAAATCTTCATTCAGGACTTCTCAGGCTTTTGGATGAGTGTGAACCATCATGAAACGCTTCTTTACCTGGTGGTGTCTCTTTCTGTCCCGCTGTGTTTAAGGTGTTTACGGCGACGTGATGCGAGTGAAGATTCTCTTCAACAAGAAGGAGAACGCTCTGGTCCAGATGAGCGACAGCACCCAGGCTCAGCTAGGTAACAAACCCGCACATGCTCAGTGGGATGATGAGCCAAGATGTTAGGTTCTCAGTAGAGAACATCAATCAGTCACAATTGTATTACTTTTTTCATACTATTTGTATTAGGGCTGGGAATCACTGGGTACCTCACGATACGATACGCGATACATGGCTCACGATATCGATAATATCGCGATACTGCGATA
>NC_050522.1:20591281-20601553 GCF_002922805.2 Oryzias melastigma | reverse complement strand
ACTTGGTGAGAACCCATCGAGAATCGATCGCAGGACTAAATATCGCGATATATCGCAATATCGATATTTTGGCACACCCCTAATTTGTATACATTATTTTAAAATTAATACTGAATTTAAATAATAAAATTAACAAAACATTAAGTCATGTAAAAAATTTTCTAAATCTTCTTCACCTTTCGGCTTAACCCATTTTTGGGGTAGTTCGCATCAGTGATTTTGGTAGAGTTTTTATGCCGGATGCCCTTCCTGACACAACCCTGTATTTGATCAGAAATACTTTGTAACATAAACAATATAGATCTGTGGTATGGTTTTCAAATGGACTACATTTTCACATTACATTAGGTCAAAAAAGGCCAGCAAAAAGTAGAAATTATGAGCTAAAAGAGGAGGAGGGTTCAATTTAAAATGGGGTAGGGGGGAAAATATGTTGTCAATATGTGGAGTAAAAAATATAGAACAAGAAGAAAATTACAAGAATAAAGTATTTTTTATTTTATTTTAAAGTATTTATTTCTTCAGAAGTCAGAGGCTAATTTTTTTTAACTTTTTTTCTTATAAATTTACGTGTTTTAAACTTGTAAATGTGTGACTTCAGAAGTCATAAATGCACAGCTTTGAAACATGTAAATTTACGAGAAAAAAAGTCATAAGTTTAGTTGAAAACACAAAAGTTGTCCGTTTATCTGAGCCATGCTCAAAGATGACAAACATGGAGCATCTTGTGAAGCTTTATTTCCTGATTGGTATCTATATGAACACTTTAACCCTTTGGAATCGACAGACGCCCTCAGGCTGTGAGATCAGCGTAATAAAATTGTCTAAAATAAGCGTAAACTTTTTTTCATATTCTGTAATATAAATTTTTATTGAAATAAGGAGAGAGTATGACATTTGTTTGTAGCTATTTCATTGTTTGAACAAAATATAAAAAATACAGATGCAAAACAGAGACTTGCACTTGAATATATATGAACTTCTTTATTTAAAAAGTTTATACAGTACAGGTATGGATGAGTATAAAATTATACTTTTTTTTTTTAAGAATTTAGAAAAATATGGAAATTCACCTTCAACAGAAAACTGAAAAGCAAAATTCTATCTGAAAAAATTATCAAAACAACTGAAAAATAGTAAAAAGTAACCATATACATTTGTTTATTTATTTATTTATTTTGGATGTATGAGGTTGATTTTTGCCAACAATGTTTTCCCTACTTAGCTATGAGCCACCTGAATGGTCAGCGGCTGCACGGGAGGCCTCTCCGCATCACTTTATCCAAACACACGAGCGTTCAGCTCCCCCGCGAAGGTCACGAGGACCAGGGTCTGACCAAAGACTACAGCAGCTCCCCCCTGCATCGCTTCAAAAAGCCCGGATCCAAGAACTATTCCAACATCTTCCCACCGTCGGCCACCTTGCACCTCTCCAACATCCCGTAAGTGTTCTGTTGTTCTCAGGGAAACCCCAAACCATGATGAAACTTTTGATTGTTTTCCTCTATTGGTGTTTCAGCCCCTCTGTGGTTGAAGAGGATCTGAAGATGCTGTTTTCCAGTTCAGGAGCTGTGGTTAAGGCCTTCAAGTTCTTTCAGTAAGTTATTTTTTTTATCAGCTGTTGTTTTTCCCTTTAAAGCTTTTCTGACCCCTGCTGGCTGGAAGAAAGCGTTTTCTTTCCTTGTAAAGCTCAGACTCCTCCTTCTTTGGGAGTTGAGTCTGGAACTTGAGCACAGGATGCTCCTGAGATACACTGTACACCCTCAGCAACATGCATTCAAGTCTGTAAATATGCATTTCAGGCTTCCACGCTTAAAACTCTCGTATGCACATTTTTTAAGACCGTTTTCGGTAGGGACGTCCCAACCCATTCATTTGATCGAAATATCGGACCCGATCGCCTGGTGGAAGACTCTATCGGTATCAAATGTTGTTGGAACATTGGTTGTTGGAAGGTCGTGGGTTCAAATCCCGGCCGAGTCATACCAAAGACCCACTGCTTTCACTCAGCACTAAGGAGTTGGACTGGGGAGTTAAACCACCAAACTGGTTCCCGAGCACGGCTGTGTCTGCAGCTCACCGCTTCCCCAGGGGATGGGTCAAATGCTGTTTAAGTGTGAAATGAGGAAAATAATGTTAATAAAATAAAAACACAGAAAAACTTAAATCTGTTTTTTTAATTTTTGTTCATTTTAAAAATCTGTTACAAAAGTAGGATCAGGACTCTGTATCGGCAGACACTCAAAATTAAATGACTTGAAATCAGAATAGGCCCAGAAAAACCAGGTCAGAACATCCCTAGCTTTTGAGCTCCATGTCAAAACGTTGAAAGGTAAACCAGGTTGACCCATCAGGGACCTGGATTCGGTAGAAAAGGATCAGATTGATTTTGCATTAATTCACAGAAGTGATAACAGTTGATCTTGGAGAAATTCATAATTGCGATTTGTGCCCGACCGGAATGATATGACAGTAAGTCTTTTATTTATCAGAATAGAGCTGTAAAAAAAAAAAAAAAAAAAATCCTGGAGATTCACCAGACTTACACCGCTTTGACATTTCCCACCAATCTTCCAACTGTAGATGGCAGACATGTGCTTGTATCAGGCAGTGAGAGTCCAGTGTGAACGCCGTGAGCTAAACCAGTTTGAGCTGGCTCTTTCTTTGTCCCAAACTCCTCTGGAGGTTTAACTCCCGTTGGTTTCTCCCCAGGAAGGACCATAAGATGGCTCTGATCCAGATGGGCTCTGTGGAGGAGGCCATCGAGTGCCTCATCCAGCTCCACAACCATGACCTGGGAGAGAACCACCACCTGCGGGTCTCCTTCTCCAAGTCGTCTATCTGAGCCTTCGACCCGCCAGTCAGACCCCGGTCAGGGAGCGGACCGGACGGCGCCCACTACACTCCGATCATTCCAACAAGCGTCTACAGAAACTACCATGAAGTCCGATGTAACCTTAAATTATTGTTTTTAAATTAATTGATTCTTCACTTTCAGAGGTCAGGTATAAAATTCCGAGGTTTTCCTCTGAAGTCCGGATCTGGAGCAATCCAGGTTTTTTTTTTTTTTTTTAGGAATTTTCAAAATGTAGCCAGAAGATTGTTAGATTACACTTGCAAGTCAGTCTCAACCTTGCTTTAAACATTTTTTCCCACTTTCTTGCCTTTCGACCTTAAAACCCAGACTCTTGGGGTCTGTTGACCACGGCTCCCACTTAAATCTTACAATTCTGATGTCACAAATTACTCTGAGATTGTTCCTGATCCTCCTGCTGTAGCGTTCCCTGTTCAGGAAGCCGTGGCTTTATCAAAGGACCCCTGTGCCTTAATTCTGAAGTCGCAGTGACTTCCTCTTTAACAGAAAGCCTCTGTGAATTGGCAGGTTTACAGTTGGTAAAGGTTTACTGTAGAGATGTATTACAGATATATCCATATTTTAAGTGTATTTTATTGGTGGTGTTGTCAGTGCTTCGTTAGTGTTTTTGTACTGCTGGTCATAGAGTGAAACACGTGAACTGTTTTAGAGGGTTTGCTGGATTTTTAGCCGTAGAAGTTAATTATTTTCTTTCCTTTTTGAACTTCTTTATTTCCACTTATGCAATCATGTTTTTATCATTTATCTTAGCATTATTTTAATCATTCCTACATTTTTTTTTTCTTTTCCTTTTCTTGCTTTGGCGGTTTTCTCTGAAAAACGCCACCGAATGTGTCGTTAGCTCGTCTGTCGCCTTGAAACGGTTTTTATTTATACGTTTGTGATCCACTACAGCTGAAACCAAAAACGGCCTTCTAGATGCAAACAAATCTGCCTGCCTCAGGTTTCTGGTCTAGCGGACCAGAAAAAAGGATTTGTGGACTGGTTCAGGCTCCTGTGGGAATGTTTAGCGATTTCTCGACTGGATCCAGCCCACCGGTGCAACTTCAGTTTGGAAAAAAAAAAAAAAGAGAGTATGTGGAGTGCCTTCAAAGTAGCACTGAGTTATAGATCAGACATGCATTCCTCTTTGTTTGGACGCGCTTGGAAGCACTCGGAATAAAACCAGAAGACACTGGTTTGGTTCGTTAAATAGTTGTTGTTATTACGCCGACATTCCAGCCCCTCAGAGATCCTCCCCGCCTTCAAAACCCGAGATTCTACTGCGAGGGGGACGCTTTCCTCTGGCTGAACTGCTGATTCTGCAGCCGTGATGCTTTCAGGGCACCTGGGAAAGGTTTCAAAATAATCTGCAGATGTCATTGGAACTTAAATGTGACTTAAGTTTGGAGCAACAAATCAGATCCAACATAACTGCATTCCATATCCTAAAAATCTAGCATGCATCCATAGATTAAACCACAAAAATTGTTACGTTTAGGCTAACCGTGATGCTTGTTAAAGCATCGTCCTCAGTTTATAGTGAGAACTAAGAAAGTTGACTTGGGTTACAATCTAGACGAAGACAGACCAGCAGAGTTATTTGCTAAATGTTACATTTCTGTGCGATTGTTCTTCAGCAGATCAGTTCAAGATCCAATCGGTTCTCACCCACCCATTGCTGAATCGCTGATATTTGAAGCCACTGATTGGAGGCATTTCTGCATCCACACTATATTTCTTCCCAACATGTTTGCTGTTATAATTGACCTAGCATGCACATTTTGAGTAAATAAGCTGGATCATGAGTCATGCTAAATTGGTGAACTCTATAGTTGAGCATTAAAGGCTTTGATCCACATTTGATTCTTCTAATTTGGTGTAACTTTATAAACAGTTTTACTACATAGTAAATGGTTTGAGATTTGACATTTACAACCTGGTATTTACGTAAACATGGTACTTTGTTTTAAGTTTACCTAAAATATGCTTATTTATCCTCAATTTAAAACACCCAAAGTACATTTATGTAATTATTTTTTTTTCCATCAAATCCCTTCAATTGTTTTCAAGAGTTCATAAAAACTTGAACTCCATAAAAACATTTTTAAAAGAGCTTTAGCTGACTGATCATTCTCAACATTCCATGAACCAATAAAATATTTTCTGCAGTTAAAAAAAAAAAAACTAAACTAATTTTTCCAGGTGTACTTGAAGGCATCGTGGTATGTCTGTGCTGGATGAGGCAGGTATGGCATCAGTCTGTGGCTGGAGGGAGGGGGGAGGTTGGTTAAGTGTATATACATGTTTTATACACAGTTGTCTGAGGTGATTATTGGTTTTATATCCGATGAAACGTGTATATTTTGATTAAAAGTGTGAAACCGGTTCTGAGCCTTACACTGTTTGTGTCACAAAGAAAAAAAAAACAGATTAAATAACTTTTTATCTAAATGTGTTTGGACTCGAGTCATCTGTTGGGACAAATAAATTATTACAGATTTTACAAATAATAAATCTGATAAAATGATGATAAAGTAGGACATCTCCAGCAGCAAAAAATTCAGTTTGAAAAAAGCAGAGGTCCTTATGGGGATGCTTGTGGAACACCGCAATTAATATTCATGTTTTACTACATTTATAAAGAACCATTTTTTAACATTAAATTTCCGACCAGTAAAGCTTACAATTTTTGTAGCACTAACTAATAAAAAACCCTAAACACTTCTAAATAACCAGCAACCACCAAAAATAAAAAAAATAATGGGAATGTGAGAAGAATTTTAAATTTTAGCAATAAATGACAAACTTGCTGTTAATAATGTTTGTAAAACAGCAGCGATGCAGTTGTATATCAGTAAAAATCCAACATCCAGCATATTTGACTTTGAGTCAGTGAAAGGTTTGTTGTAGATTAGGGAATGCAACTTTTTTTCCAAGTTAACAAACTTTATATAATTATCAGAAATTACTAGAATTAGAACATTGAAATTTCTCAAGTTTTCTATTTTTTAAATAGTTAATTTCATTTGTCAAATCTAAATAATAAATTATCTGGTTGAGGCCAACATTTTTTATTTTTTTTTTTTACCAATGTGAAATTATATTTTCTTACTTTATATTTGCTATTAAAATGCAGTGATATAACCTGCCTACAGACAGTCAACAATGTTGCTGCTAAACTGTTTGATAAGAGAGGAATTTGGCAATGTGAGCAAAAATTCTCAAAATGCCTCAAGTTTTTCAACAAGGAACTTATTGAACTGGAAATTCAACTGGAAATTTGATTAGAAAGTAGACAAAAAGTCCCATTTGCAGCAGCAGATACGGTCGTAACTGGTCACCACAGAGTCGCAGGTTCTCGGGAATCCCTCCATCACCTCACATCTCAGGAGGAAAAACTGGTTCCAAAAGGTTCAGTTCATATTCTTCTTCCAGTTCTGTTTATCCCGGTGCATTACATGAACCCCTCCTGCAGGGGGCAGCAAACACTGATGTAATAAACTTGAAGTTGATTTACAAATGTCCAGTTTTGTCAACTGTCTTTGGAGTGGAAAATGGAAAACAACATGAATGAAGATGGATTTTCTTATCTACACCTAACAGAAAAGACTCGCCATGTCCAAGAACCTACAGTTCATGTTTTACATGTTTAGATGGGATGAATAGATGTAGAAAATGTTCCTTTTGTCCCAAACCACATATTACATTATATTGTATAGTGTTGCTTTAACAAGCCCTAACTTTAAAGTTTCAGTGATGACCTAGGCATGAGTCTTCAGCAGGAGGGTTACAAACATTGAATATTTCAAATGTCATCTAATTCATATGTTACTTTTTGAGCTTTATTTTCTTTCAACAGTTCAATGTCACTACAAATATTTTCTTTGTCTGATCAAAGGAAAAAGAGAAAGGATTAAGTTGAAAAGTATACCAGTGTATATTTTCTACACTAACTTCGCTAGTTAGCAAGTTAGTGTAAAAAAACAAGCAAATTAAGGAAGAACTGACTGATGCTGGGTCACTTATAGGATAAGGATTTAGATCTGGTCAATGCGTATTCAAGGGACCACTTCCAATGAAAAGTCTATGTAAACACAGGTTTATGTGTATGAAACTCTCTCGTAGCTTCGCATGTTTTTATAACCGTTTTTTAGGCTCTATGCTCAAAATGCACAGCCATTGAAGTCCATTGAAAGCTACACCAGGTCAAACTTGGACCATTCCGGGGCTCTAATTTTGTTGTGACGTATGAACGCCAACTGTTTGAAAATTGATAACTGAGGAGAAATTAATAATTACAGAATTATATGACAAAAAGTTTTTCATGTATCGGAATAGAGCTTTGAAAGAAAAAAAAAGTGAGATTCATGAAGTTAGCACTTCTTCCACATTTTGCCCCAAGCCTCGGACATGCGCTAATAAACAGAAGTAGAAGAAGAAGCCCCTCCCTGCTTGTTCAGTGTGAAAACCATTGTTAAAAACCCAGTCAAGAACCCACATTTAGCATGTTCTTGAACGTGCATCAAATTCCTGGTGTGTAAGTAGCTTCAGATGGGCAAACTTTACTCTTTAAAGTTTCAAGAATTTTTACTCACAAGTTTCTAGAGTGTCTATTTGATCTAACAGAAAGCGATCATTGGCATTAAGCTAACGGTCGTTTCCGAATTAGCCGCACCAAAATGGGAATTATCTGGCTGGACGATCAAAGCTGGCATTCTCCTGCTCCGGACAGGCAGAACAGGACGAGCGAAGAGGGGAGAGAAGAAAAGAGAAGCGAAGCATCCATTTACACACTCAGTACTCTGGAAACAACAAGAGGAGATCTGAGGCTTTACAGACTGGGGGAACTTCATATCCATGTCTTTTTATTCTCACCAGAACCACGTTGCACCGGTGACACGCCGCCGAACAAAGAGGGATTGTGGCGCGGGGGGAAGTAACGCCGGCACGCCAGCTTGCTCTCACACGGCTGTCAAACTGAAATCCCTTCAGTCCGAGAAGCGTTAGCATAATCCCTTGAAATTCCCCCTTCCAGCACATTTATGTACATTTAAGTCTTGGAGGGTATACGAAAAAAAATCAAGATTCTGTATCCAATCCAGATGTTTGTCTCTTAACAGTTCCATCACTGAAATGACAGAATATTTGTGCTAACATGTAAAGACAACAAAATTACGTCTAAAAACTTATAAAAAAAGTCTACAGATTTGGTTTTTGGTGTCTTTGGTTTCAGGAATTTTACCCCCCCTTCAGTCAATGTGGTGATGGGAGGAAGGGTCATATTTCTGGGGGCCCTTCTGCCACCTCTGCATTAAGGCATGAAATGAAAACTACATGCAGCAATGTTCATCAGGCTTAGGCGCCGTTTGAACGGACCGAACAACAGGAAGGCCTTTTAAACATTTATTCTGAAAATCAGAAACCTGAGAGCGAACGGTCACAGCCGGCTGAGAACATCTGTGCTTTGTGGTTGAAGCGCTGGAAGGCAGGTCACATGATCTTTGCTTCCATCACGAGTAGGTTAATGGTTCAACACTGAGCAGTACGACTATAAGAATGCTTTTATTACTGCCCATGCTTTCACCACTCCCAGCATTGCAGAATACTTCCACAAACCTACAATGCTAATCATAGTTTTCCGTCATGGAGCAAGTTCCACACCATCCCTTCCTGAAATTATTATTATTTTTTTTGTTATTTAATTTTTATTCATTTAAAGGAAAAACATGCAATACAACTTTGAGTTGTAAACTCAAACATGATGGAAACAAAACAAAAAAAAATTAAAAGGGGACAGAGAAAAAAACGTATTTTGTCTGCCCCTTTTAACAAATCAATAAATCAAACTGTAAGGATGAAAAACACAAAACATTCTGCCAATTAAGGTTACAATAGCAGAAGATTAGGAAAGATGAACAAAAAATTACAATTACAAACATAAACCATTGTGAAATGAATTCCATTCCTCAGGGATGAGTAGTTTTCATTTCTACTAGATAGATTTATAGTCATTGATTATACTATTGTTAATGTAGTTTTTAAAACTTGATATTGTTGTGCAGATTTTTAAGACTGTTTTTGGCAGTGTGTACTAAATGGGGTGGGGGAAATAATCATTAGTTTCATCAATTACAATCCATGCATGCTTTTAACAAATTCTGCTGCGAGCTCTTCCAACTTCCAATGGTAAAAAAAAAACATTGAAAGAAAATTCCTCCATCGTTGGAAAAGGCTAAGCAAATAACAAAGTCAATCAGAGTTTTAATGGTCTTGAGACCATGTTCTGTGGTGGAGAATGAGGGCTTCCAAATGTTCCTCCATATGTCAGAACCAGGATACAACATTGCTTCATCACCGACACGGTCAACCCACCACTATTTGATGCAATCGTAATTGAATCAAATCATGAGAAATTCCCACATCCTAATGTGTGTTGAAAGTTAAACCAGGTCAAACTTTGATCAATCAGGGACTCCAATTTGGTAGTGATGTATGGATGGCATCCCTTTTAAGTTGTGAAAGTGCCAACCATTTGAAAACTGATCATGACAGAGACGTTAATAATTGCGGTCCAGCCAGAATTATGACATTAAGTCTTTCAAATATTGGAATAGAGCTGTGAAAGAAAAAGCCTGAAGCAAAAATCACGAGTATAATGTTGTGTGTTTTGATCCAAGAAACAATCCTTTAATTTCGAATATCTTCATTTATTCAACACACGTCCAGTTCAGCACATCCTGCTCGTTTCCCCTCCTTCGTCTTCTCTCTCTTTCTTTCAATCTCGCGATACTTCACTTAACTATACTACAACGAGATTTGCACCACTTTGACATTTTGCACCAAGCCTCTTCCAACAGATTTATGCGCTAGTATCGGGTAGCGACAGTTAAAGTTGCCACGATTAGCCGATTAGTTGACGACTGATCGACTACTGACATAGTCAGTGACTAATGTAATTGTCAATTAGTCGTTTCTTTATTTAATTAAAAAAATATATATCTCTAAACTATGGTGCACGCTTTCTAATGTCACGGCTGCAATTCTCTTTGACACATGTAGAAGTGCTACACAGTAGTGCTAATCAAGATCAGTAGTGATGTCACAGGAAGTTCTAGAAAGACTCTGGGACCATAACAAGAGTCAATGGAGCTTGAAAGTGTGGGAAACATAAAAAAATAAAATAAAAACATTTCCAATGCAATATCAAGGCAGAACTTGAGTGGCAGCACTGCGGTGATGCATGAGAGGGAAGCACGTTGTGACTGAGTATGATGACACTGGAGATCATTGTCTAGGACACTCTAGGTAAGGGAAGATTAGCGCAAAGAGAGAGCAAAAAAAGCGATCCTCTAAAATGGTGGAGTAAGAAGGAAGGGCGTGTTCCCTCACTGGCAAGTAGGGTTGGGCACCGAAGT
>NC_050522.1:20574458-20591151 GCF_002922805.2 Oryzias melastigma | reverse complement strand
AGTTCAGCACATCCTGCTCGTTTTCCCTCCTTCGTCTTCTCTCTCTCTCTTTCAATCTCGCGATACTTCACTTAACTATACTACAACGAGATTTGCACCACTTTGACATTTTGCACCAAGCCTCTTCCAACAGATTTATGCGCTAGTATCGGGTAGCGACAGTTAAAGTTGCCACGATTAGCCGATTAGTTGACGACTGATCGACTACTGACATAGTCAGTGACTAATGTAATTGTCAATTAGTCGTTTCTTTATTTAATTAAAAAAATATATCTCTAAACTATGGTGCACGCTTTCTAATGTCACAGCTGCAATTCTCTTTGACACATGTAGAAGTGCTACACAGTAGTGCTAATCCAGATCAGTAGTGATGTCACAGGAAGTTCTAGAAAGACTCTGGGACCATAACAAGAGCCAATGGAGCTTGAAAATGTGGGAAACATAAAAAAATAAAATAAAAACATTTCCAATGCAATATCTGCAAGGCAGAACTTGAGTGGCAGCACTGCGGTGATGCATGAGAGGGAAGCACGTTGTGACCGAGTATATTAACACTGGAGATCATTGTCTAGGTAAGCTAAGATTAGCGCAAACAGAGAGCAAAAAAAGCGATCCTCTAAAATGGTGGAGTAAAAATGAGGGGCGTTTCCCCACACTGGCAAGGCCACCTGTGCATCCCTGCAAACTCTACCCCATCAGAGCAAAATGTCTCTGCTGAAGGAAACATCTGATCTCAAAAGAGATAAAGGCTTTCTGTATGACACATAGAAATGCTAACTTTATGCATCGAGCAAGAACGTTGTACAGTTAGGAATTGTCAGAGTACTAAAGTTAAAAAAACAGTTGTGAACAAGCGGCACAAAATGCACTTTTGTTATATTTGAGTGAGTGAGACCAAAACTTTATCTTTTGTGAAAAACAGTTAATTTGTTTTAGATGCCGACCTCGTTGATTTCATCTTGTTTTAATGCAAGAACTAATGAAGGAAAGAAGCTGCATGGTTTATTAAAGGTCTAATAAACTATTGTCTTTATTTTTAGTTAGTCTAATGATGGTTAAGATGTGTCAGTTTATGCACGACCTGATTAGTTAACTAATCGGAAAAAATAACCAGTGATTAGTCGACTGTTAAAATAACCGTTTGTGGCAGCCTTTGCGACAGTGTGATCTCTATATGCTAAAAGCGAAGCTTGAACGTGGGGCCGATGTGAACGCATCACAATTAAACTGCAACGCAAAGACACAAAACCACATGAAGACACAATATTAGCACAAAAGTGGATGTTGTATAGCAAAAAGTGTAAAAGTACTTTGTTTTATTGGTTTTGACAAGATTATAAATCCTAAATGGAAGCTAACAACAGGGAAGCTAATGACAGACATTTGTGATGAATGTATTATTGAGCTGTCATGTTGCTGTTGCTCCTTCACTGAATCTTTTTCTTCCTCAGAGGAGGAATAATTTTAGTTTTTTTTTTCATAGTTTGGGGGCTTTTCTGGGGCCAGCAGGGAACATATTGGCTGAGCTCACCAAGGTGTGCTAATGCCTGGTGGGCAAGTACTTTAAATGCTAATTCTTCCCGCCTTCCGTCTTGTAGTCAAACATACCAGCCGGCCCGCTAACTACCTGTGAGCCAATCTCTTCCTCCTCCTCCTCCTCCTCCTCAGTCGCCGCGCGCCTGTTCCCCGCCGAGTGACCGCCACAAACAAACACAAGCACCCTGTCAAACGGCTAATCCAGCCGCCGCGCGCTCAAACGCACTGTACGTGTCGTGTGCAGCCGCTCAATGAGCAGTCACGCGGCTCTGACACTTTTGAGGGAGCGCACGAGACGGAAAACGGCGTTTTAGGCAGAGAGCCGAAAAAAAAAGAAAAAAAAGAGGAGAGGCCCAGCATGCAGCTAATGGCCGTCCGGCTGACAGCTCCATCACAGGCTTAAGCGGCCGCCTAGCTTGGCTGCTTTGCATCCGTCTGACAGCTTCGGCGCTTCTGCCTAAAAGGTAGATTATGCAAACGTTCGGTTCACTGGCCGCCTTCACCTCCAGCACCACCCCGATGCCGCTCCCCTCCTCCCGCCTTTCAGGTTGCGCTGTCCTGGTGTTTCTGTGATTGGAGGCCTTCCCGCGGGGAGCCGACAGGTAATTCTGTCCACGTGTGATGAGACGTGAATAATCGGCCATTTTCAGCCCTACCAGCTTCCCGCTCGTCCTCCGGGTGATAATTAACCCCTTAATTCTGCCGCTTTGCTGAAAACTTCAGCAGCTGCTGAAACACACACACAAACACACACTTCTCTCATGGACTCCCTCACTAATTTATTTCATTT
The DNA here is from genome assembly GCF_002922805.2 of Oryzias melastigma. Taxonomy (NCBI): domain Eukaryota; kingdom Metazoa; phylum Chordata; class Actinopteri; order Beloniformes; family Adrianichthyidae; genus Oryzias; species Oryzias melastigma. The sequence goes on along the minus strand of NC_050522.1, from coordinate 20,588,825 downwards.
ACAGACTCAAATGAATCCCAACAGGATTCTGATGCTCAAATTTCAAAGACTATCCAACTTTAGGTGTTTAAAGTTTACTTTTTTTTTTTTTTAATTTTACTCATTTTTTAGAAACATTTTTCACAAGTGTAGGAGCACACACACAAACAGGCTGCAGGTCAATTAAAGGCTGACGGTCGAATCAGCCAACAGTCCATTAAGTCGTCTGTGAGGCTGATTTAGAGGTCGGAACCCCGCAGAGATGCTCCCTTGTCCTTCAGCAAGGACAAATGCACGGCTGGAGTCCCGATCCAGCACAGAGGTTCTACTTGGAACCAAAGAACCGGCAAGACAACGGAACCACGAGACACAAGGTGAGACGAGAACTGAACAAAAACTGGGTTTGAAGATATAGCACAAAACAATCACAACACAAAAACCAACCAGCAAATTGATTAAAAACACACTAGATAAGCAGCAACACTTCACAAAGAAGATCCATTTAGACCTATTTCTTTGTAATCAAACTTATAGTTTCTTATATTACTCTTTTGGCGAATGTGATACTGCTTTGCATTCATTACTTTGTTGCTTTTATAGTAAAAAAGGAACTCGCATTTTCTCCAAATGTGAAATAATTTTACTTTTGACAGAGGCTCATATGACTTCCTTTCAAAATAAAAGACATCCCAGTGAAGCTTATCTGTACGAAAAGGAATAAACAATGCAAGATAAATCTGTCTTTTTTTTTTACTTTAGTCAGCCCTAATATTTTCTTTTTCCTACTTTCTACTGCTGTTAACCTAAACATGAATTCATTGATTTATGATCTTCTAGAAAAGTATATAATGAATATATATATATTTATATAAAGTTAATAAAAGAATAATTTAATGGAGAGGTCCATTGGATTTTCATAATTCCATTAAAAATTAACTTTAATGGAATATAGATTCAGGCCCAACTGTTTAATTTATTTCAAGTGTTCATTTGACATAAATTAGAGTTCCAGCTGATAAACCCATGAAAACAGGAAAGCTTTATACTGTTTACCTCAGCCATATATATAAACTTAATTTTTTTTTAAGTTTAATGAACTCTAATTAAGTACCTCTTATTTACAAAATTACTATGATTCCTAAATTAAAGTAATAATGGAGGGATAATAGAACCACATGAGACTCCGGAGCCTAAGGATGCAGACCAGAAATTACCCACAAGCATAAAGTAAAACAGAAATTCTTTGACAAAACAACACAAATGCACAATTAATACATATCTAAAAAACCCAACAACCTCAAACAGAATGCAAGAGTTTTTGTACAGTACACAAAACAACACTTTGACAGGTAACAAAGTTGTTGCAGAGCCTAATGACAAAATAGAAAACAACCAAAAGAAAGACACTGATGGAGAAAAATCCCATTAAACAAAATAAAAAGATAAAAAAAATGCATAAAATAAGGAGACATTAAATAATAAAAAAAAATCCTCTAAGTTAACTTTTAATAAACAAAACAATGTTAAACATTGACAAAGCAAGATTTGTTAGATAAAAAACAAGAAATATAAATTGCCCAATGAGAGTTCATCCAAATATTACAAACTGGACTGAGTGATCCCCTCCTTGCATTTCAAATAGGAACTACCTGTTGCCTCCAAGAAGCCAAAATCAAAATTACTCCTTATTTGTCAGAATAACTGCTCTAATACATTTTTATAACTTGTTCTTGTTAATCCTATTTTTTTCATATGTTTTCTTCATCGCAAGTTTTTCAAGTTATAAACTGACCAATCAGATGCCTCAGTAAAAGTATGTGGTGCCTGCTGGTACCCCCCTCGAAAGTTTGATTGACAGATTCTCCCAATCCCGCTTTCAGTGGAAGGGGTGTGGAATAAAAACAAACTCAGTCATGTTTGGCGACACGGGTTCCCATAGAAACGTTGACTACTCGGAACAATCACTGTCGTCTGGTTCCAACATGGTGACGTTCATATCATGGAAAAATGTAAACTGAATTGGCTTCATTTCACTGGAGCCAGAGAGAGGTAAGGCATTTTCTACGGGTGACGTCACACTCACTCTGTCCAGTTTTCTATATATAGTCAGCGGATGAAACCTGTGGGGTATCCCAACTCTGGGATACCCCACAGGTTTCAAGCCCAACCCCCCAGCTCTGTTTGTAATTTTGTTAAGAGATCTGTGGACATTTTTGGGTATGTTTAACGCTTGATTTAATTCAAGATCAAAGGTGTGGCTTATCTGGACTTTTTTTAATGGAAAGTGGCTGCACTCAACAGAACAACAAACTTCCATCGTCCCACTTCTAAACTTCCTTCAGAATTCTCTGAGATTTTTTGCCTGGTTAATATATAACCATTCAGCGTTATCCATCATGCACTTTTTTTACTTGAGCCAAGCTGGTAGGGACTTTTTCCACTTTTTCCTCCCTTTGTAGCCTCATCCTTTCTCCCATGTCTCCCTTTCCAGGGTGCAGCATGATCTGCTCCCACTATGAGAGGGAACATCTCTTTGTGAACTCTAGACAGCTGAAGCTGATGCTTTTTGTTCAGTTTGGGGATGTATGGAGCTTGGATATCCTGGTTTTGGGCACTGGGGCTGCAGCATAGACATATATACACTAGGTAGATCATACCTAGCATAATTCAAAAGATTTTGAAGGGTGGAAATGAAGCCTGAAGTGGGAAGGGCGCCATGACCAAAGTTTGCTTCATCTAACTCAACAAAGTTCCAAAATAGCAATTAGACAAGACAAAGTAAAGGGCAAATTGGATCTTTAGAAGAAATAAATCAGCTAATATTGGACTATGTTTTCTGCCAGGTTTGTACTTTGATAGTTTAAACAGGAGAGAAAAGTGCGAAAAGATGAGCAGGGATTCAGGAGCCCCGGGTGTCTGCCTCTGGATTATCCCATGTAATCTCACATTATGGCACAGGCACATGGACTATTTATTATTAGTTTAAAACAACAATAAAAAGATTAATGTCAATAAACCAACAGGGGTTCAAATAAATACACCATTGGGGTGTCAATCAGCAGTCTATTTCACCCCTACTGGGAAAATCTTTTCACATTACAACAGCAAAGTACTCTGCCATTGTGTTTGACATACTATTCATGCGACCTTGTGTTTAGAGATCACCATTTTCTTCTAAACAGCTTTTAGCTTCCAAGGTGTGTTTGACAAGCAGCTAAAATACTATCCGCCAATTCAAAACTAGAGAGAGACTTTTTTCCTCTGTAGATCATAGTCTGACTTCTCCAGGATTTTTTTTTAAATTTAATTACATACAAAGTTTGAGGTTTTGCAGCTAAAACGCGACTGAAATATCTGTTAAAATTGTCAAATTGACTAAAATAAATACAGTTCTTATCATTTTGGGGCCATCAGTACATCCAGGGTCTGCTTGAGGGCTTTATCCCAGTTAAAAAGGTCGTAGATACCTTACGACGAAGTTACAGTTAATGCAAGTTGCACACTTTACTCTAATAATTTGGAAATTTGGAACCAAGGGAAAAAGTCTTTCTAATAACTTTCATCTTCAACAATAAGACTTAGGACAAAAGAGAAGCTAAAAGATTAATTTTCTGGTAATGAAGAATGCAGTTGAGATGTGTACGCTGTGGTCGGCACGGTTGGAGGTCTCATCTCACATTCTGAGGAGTTTTGGAAAGTTTGGTTCACCTTTTGGCATATCTCAAGGGTCACCACAGAGATTTGGGTTTTAACTGATTTGCTCAGGTGTGCACTTTTGTCGCAGGGGTCTGGGGAACTCGGTCGCCGATAAGAGCAAATTCAGATGGTTTGGGAGAGATTTTTAAGATGGATTCCCTTCCTGACATGAATCTGTATTTTATCCTGGTTGGGGACTGGCACAGAAAGACCCAGATTTTGGCCCTTTTATAGCTACACTATGTCACCCAAAGTATTGTCTCGTCCATCCAAATGATCAGAATCAGATGTCCTAATCACTTGGCCTGACCACAGGTGTATAAAATCAATCACTCAGACATGCAGACTGTTTTTACAAACATTAGTGAAAGAATGTTCCCCTCTCAGGAGTTCAGTGAATTCCAGCATGGAACTGTCATAGGATACCACCTGTGCAACAAATCCAGTCTTGAAATGACCCAAATATTCCACAGTCAACTGTCAGCTCTATCAGAACAAAGTGTGAGAGTTTGGGAACAACAGCAACTCAGCCACCAAGTGGTAGACTATGTAAACTGATGGAGAGGTCAGCGGATGCTGAAGAGCATAGGTCAAAGGGGTCACTGACTTTCTGCACAGTCGATGGCTACAGAGCTCCAACCTTCATGTGACCTTCAGATCAGCCAAAGTACAGTACACAGACAGCTTCATGGAATGGGTTTCTATGGCCGAGCAGCTGCATCCAAACCACACATCACCAAGTGCAATGCAAAGGGTCAGAGGTAGTGGTGTACAGCACGCCACTACTGGACTCTAGAGCAGTGGAGATGTCTTCTATGGAAAGATGAACAACGCTTTTCCATCTGGAAATCTGATGGACCAGTCTGGGTTTGGAGGTTGCCAGGAGAACGGTACATTTCTGACTGCGTTGTGCTAAGTGTGACATTTGGTGGAGGAGGAATGATGGTGTGGACTTATTTTCAGGCCCTTTAGTTCCAGTGGAAGGAGCTTTGAATGCTTAATAACGAAACATTTTGGGCAATTCCATCCTCCACTCCTTGTGGGATCAGTTTGGAGTGGCCGCTTCTTCTTCCAACAGGACTGTGGTCCAGTGCACAAAGCAAGGTCCATAAAGACATGAACGGATGAACTTTACTGGCCTGCACAGAATCCAGATCTGAACCCCATAGAACACCTTTAGGATGAATTAGAGTGGAGACTGAGAGCCAGGCCTTCTCCTCCAATATCAGTGTGTGACCTGACCAATGTGCTTTTAGAAGAATGGTCAAAAATTCCTATAAACACACTCCTCAACCTTGTGGACAGCCTTCCCAGAAGAGCTGAAGCTGTAACAGCTGCAAAAGGAGGACCAATAATGTTAATAATCATGATGAACTCTATGGGTTAGGAATAGGATGACACAAAGCATGAAGGCTCTTACCTAAGATCCTACTCTGGATTTAGGTCATTGCAACTTGTGGGAGGTGAATCCTGGTTTCTCATGTGCGTATGCTACAGCCAGAACCATCCAACTGCTTTTCTCCTGACGTATCTATCTAATAATTAGGGATCGGAGTCAAGGACCAGTTCTTATTGAGAACCAGTTCCCCAATTTTTCAAATCCTTGCAATCATTTGTAATTTTTTCAAATAATTGCTTTGTAAATTCCAGTTGGCATTAATGGCATCATCAAGAGGTTTGTGCAGTTTGCATTGTGCACGTTGCTTAGCTGCAAATATGGCACCTAAGTGGCAGAAATGCTTGGAATTGTGGTTTACACTTAACAAAAAAGATGACAACATAGTGACTTACAAAACTCACAAATAAGATATTTTAACCGGGAGGGGGGGGGCGTTGCACACCTCAAATGTCCAAAAACATTCACATTCAAAACACAGGATTCTTTTAAAATGAATGCAGCATTTTGGATCCATTCCCAACAAGTGGATTTTACAGAGTCCTGGAAGATGCCCTGTTTCACCAGTTGACAGTCCCAAGTTGTGTCTATGAAGCTACATTTATTGCTAAAGTGTTGTGTGTCTGTAAAAATGCTTTGTCTGTGTGTAAAACGTCACACACACATACAAGTACACGCATTGATCTATCCAGTGAGAAAACCCGTTACAAGTTACAATTCTTTCGCTTCTCAAAAAATCAGCCTTTCACTGTCACCCATTTGGAGCTCTGCTTGAACCTACCAATCAGACGCAAGATATTCATGCTAGGAAAACAAAAACAATACCCTAGGAATACTTTAGCAACAATTCTAACTTCGTATGTGTCTCTCTTTAGACCTCATTGTTGGTTTTATACGTTCACATTACTAGTTAACTTGTATCCTGTTCAAAGTTGTAGGCTGATTGAACGGTTTGTTTCTAAATAAGAGTCAAATTGATAAAGAATTGAAGCGAATTGAGAATGGAATTAGAAAATCTTTTCAATGTCCATACCCAACATTAATAAAGATGAATGGATGGATGCATACTGTTTTAAGGCAGTTTCAGATTAAGGAACGAGTGATGGATCGGATGATGAGAGTGAACAGACAAGGTGCATATTATTCTTAGACAGCATTGCGTTTTAGAAGTGTCAAACTTTTTACTGAAAGGACTGGAGCAGTTCACTCACAAATACCTGTTGACAGATGCAGAAGTCCCATTGACAGTTAGATGGTTTGATAGCAGGTTGTTCAACAACACGTAACTGTTTGGGGCGTTATCATTCCTGTCTTGCTTTGTTCGGTTGTATTAATAAATATTCAGCTATTTTTTTGTTATAAACACAATTATTATTGTCCTTTTCAGGTTATATAAGTGACCTCTGTGAATGTTTTGTCATTGACAGAGGGGTACTGGCTTTATTTTGTTTGTCAGACAGAAGAAAAGCAAAGACACATTTTATTCTTTTAATAGAATGCTCAAAATAAATTTACTTTATGACACTTTTCTGGGGGCTTTTCCCCTTTACTGTTGGTCTTTAGCGTCTCAAGCTTTGACTTGATCCCCAGCAGAATGTTCAAAAAGAGGAAAGCAGGAAGGAACCCTGCTGATGGGCAACACTTAGAAGCCTTCTTGTGGTGAGACGTGGAACTGCAAGACCTTTGGGGGGGGGGGGGTTCTGTCCTGGAGGTGAATGTTACCTGAACCAGATGTCTCCTTACAAAAAAATTCCAGCTGAGGTCATGTTATTTCCTGTTGTGCAACTCCTTCACCCCTTTACTGTTCTCTCTCTCTCTCTCTTAGTGTACATGGTTAGTGAATGTCGAACGGCCAACTTTCTCTGCATTTATTCATGGCAGCCTCTGAAAGTTTAATAGTGCGAGTCCATTAATCTGCAGGTCTATTTTAAAAGCAAGAATTAAAGTTTCATCCATATTCCTCTGTCTCTCTGCCCTCTTCCCCCCTCTGCTGCTTTCCCTCCAAAGCTGACTCTCTGAAATATTTATGAATGCTGAATCACTGGATGCGAGCAGGAAACTCCTCGCCGCATCGGAAGGCAGAGAAGCGGCTTCCAAGCACCCCCCCCCTTAGCCTCAGAGAGGAGCCCGTCTTCGTGAAACGAGAGTTCATCAAGGTCGAAGTCTCATTCTGACTGTGGCACGAGGCCAAACGCTCTACAGACACTTTATTTTCTTTTTAAACGTCATCTTTTTTTTTACATAAAGCCCCCTAAATACCGATACGATTCATAGTCGATATTGGTTCATTTTGAATGATCTGATTCATTGAGATAAATATAGATAAATCCCTGGCACTGAACAGCTACTAAAAAGTTTGTCTTTGGCCAGATTTCAGTTCAAAGTTAGAATCAATATTTTTCATCAAAACAACAAAGTTCAGACCATTGACTGTATATGAGAACTGGACTGGGTGATACTGACATCTACCATTAAAAATAGTTCACTGCTGACTCCAACAAAATGACTTCAATTCAGTCGCCATTTTTTCGCGGTATGAGCACCGCCGTGTTGGAAGATGGTCTGAGTCATTGTTTCTATGGTGACCACCGTCACCAATCAGGGATTAGCTTGTTAGGAGGCCACGCCTCTTTCTCTTGAAAGTGAGTTCGGAATAATCTGTCAATCAAACGTTTCGAATGTTCAATGTGAGACCTCAAAGTTTTACTGAGGGATCTGATTGGTCGGTTTATAACATTAATCATTTTAAATAAAGAAAAAATATCAGAAAAAAAGGAATGTTAAAAAAGTATCAGAGCAATAATGGTTATTCTGACAAGTATAATGACTGATTAATAGCTGTTTTTTCTCAATTGAAATCTATGGGATCTCACCTTCTTGGAGCCAGCGGGCACTTCCTGTTTGGAACTCAAGGGGGGAGGAGTCCATATTTCATGATGATTTGAGGAGTGTAAAATTCATTTTAGACATTTTTATTAAGTGTTCAGCTTGGGACCCCACAGTGTTGGGGGCCCAGGCAGTCGCCTACCTTTGTGTAATGCTAAGTCCATTCCTGTTTAATGTTGTTTCTGATTTTTATGATGTTTTCAGTATTTTTGATAGATAAAATTCACTTTGCAAACAAGAGCCCCAGAGTTATTGTACTCAAAGCCACAGAAATGAAGAGAACGTTCAAAACACATATGAATAAATAACCTGCCTGCTTCCATGCAGTAGTTTATAAATACGTTACAATTCACAAAAACTATTTTTCTTTTACATTTTTTTATTTCAAATACTCCTTTTTCTATCTTCTGTGGATCCCTTCTGAAGCTTAAGAGCTGAGCTTCAACCAAACCTGATCATCTCCTCAGAAAGCCCCTCATGATTACTGTGGTCAGTAGGTGCCGCTGCTTTCTCACGTGTGGCTTCACATGAGGAGAAACCCGACTGCTGGAGGATCATAGTATTTAAAAATTCCCTCTTTTCAGACAATAACGTGTCAAATATCAGCAGATAACACTTTTTATTTCTTCAGTGTCTTAGATTTGCTGTGATTAACTTCTGCTCACGTAGGGACATCTTTGAGGCGAATTTGTACAGAAATATCTTTACAAAAAGTAACAAACTACCAATGATTTTAAAAATTTCTGAAAAAAAATGTATGTAAAAGAGAGACAAACAAATATTCAGAAGTGTTAATTTGGTAGAATCTGTCCAAAAACCTGTTTTTTGAGAACTTTTTCCATTCTGCACATCCCTCCCATCTTCTCTCAGTCCATTTTCACTGGATTTTAAGATTCTGCTCCTCTCTTTCAAAGCTCTGCACAATTTGGCCCCTCCCCTCTGAACTCCTTCAGTCGTATCAGCCTCCCCACACTCAGATCATCTTCAGCTTCTCTTTCTTTTCCATCCTCTTCTTTTTTTCCCCACTTTGGGGCTTATGGCTTTTGGTCGATCTGTTCCTCTCCTCTAGAACTTCCTGCCCCAAAACCTTCACCGCTCCCATCGGTTTGTCACTTTTTTTTTTTTTTTTTTTTTGGATGCCCACAAATAAAAACATGTTAAATTCCCTCACTACTTCCTAACCCCTAAAATACATTTGATTTCCAATGACAAATTGTTCAAACGCAATGCATTGTGGTCTATTTTTGCCGATCTAGTGATCCTGCTGGATTTTGGGATTGTAGATTTGGACAGCTCTACAACCAGGAGGGGACCGGCCCCCCTCCAGGGCTGGAGTTTGACCCCCTTGCTTTACCGAAAGACTTTATGGAGAATTGTCCACCGTTTTGAGGAAGTCCTACAAAAGTTCACAAAAGCTTTTATAAAACAGCTAAAATGTCCTGATGCTTCACCTGTCGCCGTGGGAACCAGAGATAGCATGCTCAGGGGGAGCCTCTCCACAGTCAAAACATTTGATAACGCCGTCTGCTTTCAAGGTTTTGGGCCGGCGCTTTTCCTCACAGCGGGTCATTCTGAACCCCGACTCTGGTGTCAGCCGCATCCTGAGGAATGCAGGGTTGAAAGAGGGATTTTTTTTCTTTTAGAAATGTAAAATAAACCTCCCTGTGTTGTCACTAAGGTTACTTGAGGTTTACATGAAGTCCAGTAAAGAGATCCGGGCTCCTCTAGAGGGAACACGAGTCTGCAGAAAGCTGCAGGACTGATAAGTCAAGTGAGCATGTGCAGTGGAGTCGAGCCCTCAGGCTGGGACCACTATGGTCACTCAGCAAAAATATTTACCTTATTTTTCAATGAAATATATAAAGACATCAATTCTTTTTGGGTTATTTGAATAGGTTTTAATCCAAGTAAAAATTGTAGAGTACCAAAAAACATTCAAACTTTTCAAGAGAGGATTATAATAATGTTTTTTAATAGTTACTGCACATAATTGTCCCAATTAATGAGTTTTATTGGAGGTTATTATTTCATTTCTTTAGGGGAAGCTTAGTGTTAGTTTTTTGTTTCAAGGTTGCATGCATTTTCTACTTTTTGCACATTTTCTTTAGCTTTTTTTTAGTTTATCTCTCCATGTTACCTTCAGCAAAATCTTACCAAATATGTGGAATAGAGCTGCCACGATTAGTCGATTAGTTATGACTATGTTGAGTATTAAAATAGTCGACGACTAATTTAATAGTCGACTAGATTTTTTTTCTCTCAACTTAAGGGAACATCTGCTCTCAAAAGAGGTCAAGTCTTTCTGCAAGACATGTAGAAATACTAAATTTAATGTTTTTGTTTCAGATGCCGACCACATTTGATTTAGGTCTTGTTATAGAAACAAATAAAGGAAAGAAGCTGGTTAAGATGTTTGACAACCATTTCACCCGTTATCCGATTAGCCGACTAATCGAAAAATTAATCTGTGATTAGTCAACTCCAGAAATAATAGTTTGTGGCAACACTAATGTTGCTGTAAATTATGAGGACTGATAACAAAAATGTACAATATGTTGTCACAACTGCTGTGTCACTACTTTAGGACATTTTAAAGACACCTGGCAGTAGGATTTTGGAGTGAAAATTACTGATAAAAAGTGTGAAAAACACTAAAGAAAACAGATATTTTAGACTCTTGCAGTTCAAAGTTCTACACATATTAAATTTATAAAGTAATGATCTTTTTCAAACTTTGCCCAAAGTTTTAAAGAAATCCCTCAAACTAGATCCACTTGCTGCTTTGTTTGTTTTGGCCGGTCGCTGTGGAACTATCAAAAGTGATGTGACACGAAGATCGATTCTGTTCAGTTGGAAACGAAAAAGTTGAGTTTTTTTTTAAGGTTGTGCAGATCACTGCCTCTTACCATCAAAGCCTTCAGGCACTCCTTACCCTCTTCACTCAATTTAATGTCATTTTTCAGCACAAACAAACTATTTTTGTACTAATAACTTTCCTGAATAGATGCTCTGTGGTTTCTTGTGTCATTCCTTACCAACCAGAAGAGAGCAGCAGTTCATCTGAGTATCTTCTGCAGGACTTTTTGTATTGATGGAGAAACTCCAGTAAAGTGTTAAACTTCGGTTGTGTGTCCTCCTCTGAGGCTAATGTTCAGGCTTTATAGGGGAGAGCTCGGACATGAAATCGGAGATGGATTCAAAAGTTCACGTGTTTTTAGGTTTACTAGACACCAAAGCACAACAGGGAGACTCATAAAACCTAAAGTGGAAACATGAACAAGCAGAAAATGATTTACAACCGAACTAGGAACCGAATTGTTCTTTAAATAACCACACTTATTACTTTAGTTTGATAACATTTGTTAGAAATAAATAGAGATAATTGTGGGAAAATGCATACAATCCGTTTTCTTTGCTGATCTACAGGTTTTGTCCACCAGAGGGGTCCTCCAGGGACCTTTTGGCGTCACTCTCTCCCGGTGTTCTGGACGGAGGCTGTCTACAAACTTTCGGACACTCACGCTGAGAGAGGGAATCACCGTGAATCACAGGCTCCGCCCACTAGGACGCACCGGCAGCTGCAGTTTGGAGCTGAGCCGGTAACCGAACCAAACGCTCCTCCAGCAGCTGCGCCTGCAACTTTCTTCTTTGTTCCAATCTGCGCTGGGTCGGGTCGACCCGGACCGCCGCCTCCCGGCTTGGCTGAGTCCAGTTCGAGCTGCAAGTTTAGAGAGAGAGAGAGGACATTAAAGCAGTGAAAGTTGGACACAAGGAGCCGCGCGCAACGCAGCAGAAGACGCAAAAACTGAATGAAGGTCCTATCCGGACTCAGTGCGTAAAGGACGCACGTGTGCGCACGCGGTTCTGATCCGGTTCGGACTGAGTAAGGATGAAAGTTTGGAACCGGTCCTGCTCGCTGACTGTGGAGGAGCCGTGAGAAGTCCTGCCTCTCGGCTGCTGAAGAAGAGGTTCTGGACATGTTTGTGGCCGCGCGCGAGAGCGGGACGATGACGGCCGTGAACGCCGAGCATCCAAAGTGAGTCAAAGTGTCTCGTGAGCGCGCCGTGCGCCGGATCTGGACCGTTTTGGATGCGCTCCGGCTCTGTTTGCTGAAGACAAGCGACTCGGATGTTTGCCGGGACGCAGCGCGCTGCGCCGCCGCACATGGAGCGCTCCGGGCGGCCGCTGCTCCTGCTGCTGCTCGGCCTGCTGCTGCGACTCTGCTCCGCCGTGACCGACGAGCGCCTCATCTCCGACCGGTACGCGGTCTACTGGAACAGCTCCAACCCCAGGTAAGACCCGGAGCGACGAGCGGGGAGGGGGAGACGCGCGTTCGAAGGATGCCATTTTACGCAGAGGGCATCGATCCACCAGGTCCAACTTTTCCCTGGTTTGGTTGCGCGCGCAGAACAACTGTGAGCAGCGCGCGGAGCTGCTGCAGGTCGAACTTCTGTTTTTGAGAAACAAACAAGTGTGCGTCACGCAGGAGGAGCGGGGGGCCACGGCGGCGCGTGAACAGCCACAAACACATCCGTCCTCCTGATCTGCAAACACTAACCCCGCAGGCACCACGAGGTCTCCCCTTTTCCAGTGCGCGCATGTACAGTGAACTTGGTCCAAAACAGGCAAATAGGCTCTTTAGGTCAGTAAGATCAGAGAGACCCCACAGAAACATCATCCAGGTCTGAATAAACTAATCACTGTGAAGGTAAAGTTGAACCAGAGTTTTAGCAGTTCTCCTGGTGACTCAAGGTTTGGTGATATTTCCCCAAAACGTTAAGATGTTCCTTGAAGCAAAAGAAAATGACAAAAAAGTTATTTTTATTCCCTAATAAATATGTCTGTAGTTAAATGAAAAAGAAACTGTTCTCATTTGAAGCACAACTTCTTGTTTTTTTTTTTTTGGGAAGAAATTTCAGCCAAATACATGGATTAATGCTAAATTCAAGTCCACATTTAAACCTAAATAATGGACATTTGGGCAAAAGCTTATTCAAAAATTTTTTTAGTAAAAAAAAGCAAAGATATTTAAAAAAAAATTCAGACAAATAATCTTTTTGGTGTTTTTTAAATTGTCGTTCAGATGATCGATTTTCTTGGTGGCGTACTATCTTTGGGTTTTTAGATGGTATATTTATATTTTTATAAATATATTTTTAAGATCAAACTTCCTTAATTTTATATTGTTCCCCATCAGTCGTTTCAGAAAAGAGCGATTTTGCTGCTTCTCTAAGCAGAAGGTGAAGTCTATTTGCTTTAACCCTAAAGCTGAAGCTCCAAAATGCTCAAACTTCACACTTAAATAAACTCAACTACCTTTATAGTTCCTCAAAGAATAGATGAAAGTGAAGATACTTTTTTTTAAGCCCCTAAATATGTTTTTCTTCTTTTAGTTTCTCAGATGTGCTGATTTGAACTGTTTCCATGAACTTGCTCCACAGTATTTCTGGAGATGTGTTCGGGATTTGTAGGAAATTCTAGCTTTGCTTTTGGCGAATACTCTAATGGTTGAAGTTGGGATCGAGGTACGAGCGCTTTTACGTCCATCAGAAGGAGAACAATTCTACAGAAGCGACTTCGACTCAAACGGCATGACTAAATGAAACGTAATCAGTTCAAATTTAATTAAAAAGTCCCGATCGGGCGGCGACCTCTGACCTCTACCTCTTGCTCAGCAACATCGCTGCTCGTTTTCTTCGCGTTGTGTCCTCTGATTGGTCGGCTGGTTTCTGGATTGTCCAATAGGAGGCTCTGGTGTTTGTAGTTTGTGATTGAGCAGCTTTTGATGCAGAGGCGTGAGAGGAGAAAGGAAAATGTTCGGTTTCTTTACGACAAATTCAAACTAAAATTCCCTGAGAGGGAAAGAAGCGTGCAGATGCAGGACTTGGGTCCCAAGACCCCGCAGCAGGAAGTGCTGTGAGCCGGCCTCACGAGGCCTGTAAGTGAGTTTTAGTGTGTGTGGTCCTCCAGATGTGAGTTCAGCTTCCAGCTGCCTGATCATTTGTGTTCCTGCAGATTTCCTCAAACCACTCCATTCTTCATCCCCGCACACGCTCGCTCCTGCAACGTGGAAACACCAAACTGACGTTTTCACATGAAGGACGACGCGTCTGATGGCGAACGTCAGCACGCGTGTCATTAAGAGAATTTATGACATCTGAGAGTCTGCATGTTTCTGTTTAGGCAGCCGGCAGCAGGAAACACTTTTCTTCTTTTCCTTTGGTAAATGTGCTCTGGAACGTGTCAGGGTCGCTTCAGAACACGGAAAGTCCATAAAAGTCCACAGTTGGTGTTCTGGCTCTATCAGGATCTGCGTTCAGGTTCGCAGAGTTGCTGCAAGAGCAAATTCTGAAACTCACTGAAACCGGAAAATGTTGGACTCTGGTCAATAAAGATTTTTGGAGTAAAAA
>NC_050522.1:20569338-20574345 GCF_002922805.2 Oryzias melastigma | reverse complement strand
TTAAGGTTTAATTTGTTTTTGAATTTCCTTTTCGTCGCAGTCTGTAGTCTTTTTATTCCGCTAAGTGTTTTGGATAAAATATCTGTTAGGATTCAAAAACAATAACTTCGCGAAAACTTTAAGCTTGACGTAAATTTTTTAAATCATTTAATTTCCTTAATTTGACAAAATTCTACATATGTTTTAAAATTACGTAGTTTGGTCACAAATGTTTCTGTAGATGCTAATTTGTTGAATAAAACAAAACATACAGTCTTATTACTTAAAACCAAATTTCCGTTTGGTAATTCCTCGCTGGTGTTAATCGTCTTTAGTTAAAGCTGATGATGCTCCATCATCTCAGTGTGTGAAACACGCTTCCTCGTTCAGGGAGGGTTTCCTGTGTAGGACAATCTTCCGTCATCATCCAGAATCTTCTTCACACCATTTAAAGTACCAACTTAAAAAAATAAATAAATTTTAATTAAAAAATAAATAAGCTTTTTTTTTCTAGCAGCTTCAGTTGATGCTCTTATTGTCTCATCTTTTCAGAATAAAAGTTGTTCAGTGAGTTCTCTCAGGTTTATTGCAAAATGCAAATTTTTTTTTAGGTTTCAAAAAATATATTGAATCTGTTCTTTAAATAAGAGAAAAGTACAATAATATAAAATGTTATTTAAAATATATAAAAAAAAAAATGTGATAAATCTTAGAGCAGAGATGGTGGCCTTACAACCACATTTTAACTTGAAATGGCGGCATCCATTATAGCCTCCATACGGTTGTCTTCATACATGGCGGTCAAATAAATTCATGAGATTTTCTGTGTCAGTAAATCTTACAATTTTTGTGAGCAACCAGTGTTTATGTATGTGAACCTGGTAAGAATACTACAAAATGTTTCGGGAAAAGCTTTTTTGCGTTTTTTAATTTTTTTTTTCTAAAGCTGGACTGTTAGAGTTACTCGAGCGTTCCCTTTATGCCATTTTCGTTTCTGGATTATGTTGACTGAAGCAACGTTTCTGTTTTGGACGCGTTTGCCAAATTTAAATGGTGATTCAAAAATATATATTTTTTTCTATACCAATGTTTTGCGTGTCTAATTTGTCTGATGCAAGTGTAGATTTGATTGATTTGCATTAACATTTGTTTTTTTGGAATATATGAATAATTGTTACAATCACAACACACCTGCGGCTGGATTTTACAGGTCGATTAAATGGAAAACAGATTTTTATCTGAATGCAAACTGGATTCAGGTCGTTGACGTGTGCAGCGGCAAACAACGCCTCTTCTGATCTCGATTCTCTGCACATTTCTGACATGGATGCGTCTGACTGTTGGCTTCAAACATCAGGTGGAGTTCAGAGTGGCGGCAGATGTTCACAGCAGGCCACTCAGGTGCAGTCGGTGGTGCATTCAGGAGCTGCCGGAATGTTCCGCGTCTTATCTCTGTAAACGAATCGATTCGCCGGCTCATCCCTGCAGCCTGAAGTGTAAAGAAGAAGTAGCAAAGCCCACCTTTCACTCTGCAGGACTCCTCATTGAAATCAGCTCTCTTGGATTCTATTGGCTGCTCTGACTGCTACGCTCCTTCACTCTGATTGGCTCCTGGGTTTCTGTTCTGATCTTTGAGTAGTTTAGTTTGTGCAAGCCTTTTCTTTCTTTTTTTTTTTCAAACACGTTGCAGCAGAAACCTGAAACATGGTCTCACCTTCTGCATCAGCAAAGCTACTTTCAGAAAATTCAGAGTTTTTTTAAGTTGATTGATATTTAAAAAAGATCCTGAATGACGAAAGAAGAAAACAGTAAAAATAGATGCAGATGTCATTTAATTTTTCTCTATATAGATCTAAATGTGCCTTTCTTCTTGTAATTTTCCTTACAAAGCCGTATTTATTTTTCCTTCACTTGAGATTTTTCTGTATTGCTCTTCGTCCATCTATGATAATCTGAAAATATTTGTTATCTTTCAGATATTTAATCAATCCCACATCTTAGCTAAGAAAAAAAAAATATTTACAAAAGTTTTACAAGTAATCAGTTTTGTAGTTAACTGCTTTTTCTCTGTTGCTGATTCTACGATCTTGTTAAATTCGTATTTTTTTTAGAAAAAATAAAGCATTTTTAGTTCAAACTCAATATTATCGTCTTTAACTACAAAAGTAACAAATAAAGGAATTGTAAGATTAAATATTTTAAATATTTGATGTTTATATTAGAGGATTTTACAGATTTTTTAAAATTAATTTTAAATTAAATGTCGTAAAAAATTTTCTGCAAATCTGATATTTGATTCAACGGAGCTTTTTCAGCCGTTCTGGTCTTTTGTCGATCATTTATTGACTAAATAGTTTACCAAAGAGTCTCATTAATACATATGGAGTTAGTGTAAAGAGAAAAAAAACTTGTTTTAAAAACATTCTTCTTTATTGTGTTCTGTCTGTTAATTCAAATCAACGGTCAAAGGTCAAATTACAGACTAAATCAGAGTTTTTTCATTTTTAATCATCAACTAAATCTTATAAATTATTATTTTTTTTGGCTTTTTTTTCTTTTTTAAAGCTTTTATATGCGGTTACTCACACAGCAAAAATGTAATAATGCTTCTGTGAGCATGTGATGCTTCATTCCTACCACTAATGTAATTTACAATTATATAATTGATAACTTAATTTACAAGACATTTCTGTCAGAATTTCAGTCAAGTACATGCATAAAATTATATTCTTTATTACAAATATATATATTATCGGTTGAGAAATCTGAATATTTGCTAGTCTTTAGAAAAACTGTTCCTAAAATGAAACCAAAAAAGTTGATTTATCTTTTATTTTGAAATGCACTTGGTTATTGAAGGAGGAAGCAGATTGACCAGACGTAAACCACTCATCCAGTTAAAAATAGGTGAGACTCTAATAACTCACACACATAACACCAAGTAAAAATAGTCGTCATCAACATACGATGAAATATGTCTCATACGAATAAAGCGGAAAGAATAATTTATTTGGGTTTTTATATCTTAGCAAAAACTAAAGATTATCTAAACGTAACAATGTGAGTTGATCTGAATTTCTGTTTTGGAGAGACACTCTGAGGATTTGACTTTTATTTTGAAGGGCAGAAGCTGCTTTGTCGTGATTTTCAAATGACCTCAAAGTTCACGCTCCTGCCCTTCAAAATAAAAATCTACTCCTCCTCCACAGGAGAACTTTTTGTTATCTTTGATAGAAGTCCCGCTTTGCATCTCATGGGTCCTCCAGCTCTGTTCCGTGGTCCTCGAGTCCACATGGAGCCCCTCTGGCTCCGTCTGGTTCATCCTTTATCAGAGGACTCATTTCCTGACCGGTGTATTGTGAAAGTTTGAGGTCTGTGATTTTCATTTGTGCTTGTTCAAAACTGGTTACAGAACAAACTGGAGCTCTGGTGTTGGCGACGAGAGGCCAGAGTTTGGCTGCTATTTGCTGTGGTTTCCTCCAGCTGCTTATTTCAAATCTGTTAGAACTTCAGGGTATTTTTAGAGGGTTCAATTCCCTCTGTGTATTCAGATAAATATAACAAGGACAAAAATATAAGCAACAGAATAAAAAGTTTTTGTTTGTGTGTGTGCTTTTTTTAGCAGATTTTTAGGGAGAAGAGTCTTGAGCGTGAAACGGGTTTCATCAGGCTGAAAGGTGTCACACAGACTGAAGCAGCTGGGTTTTCATGTGCAACATTCCCATTTATTGCCTCTTGTTGCTTCATTTTAAACCATGTAGAGTCAAGTATGTTATTTACAGCCCACATTTCTTGCATATAAGGGTGATTCTAACAAAAGTTAGCTGGAATTTCAGAAATCTAAAACTGCAGTTTCCTTTTACTAACTTTCAAATTAGCTTTACAAAGCTAATTTGTAGCTAACACCACACAATGTAGTGTTAGCTATAAAATGTAGTGTAAGCTACAACATGTCATGTTAGCTACAAAAAGTCATGTAAGCTACAAAATGTCGGGTTAGCTGCAAAATGTAGTTTTAGCTACAAAATGTAGTGTTAGCGACAAAACATCGTGTTAGCTGCAAAATGTTGTGTTAGCTGCAAAATGTAGTTTTAACTGCAAAATGTCGTGTTAGCTGCAAAATGTCGTGTTAGATGCAAAATAATGTGTTAGCTGCAAAATGTAGTTTTAACTGCAAAATGTTGTTAGCTACAAAATGTAGTTTTAACTGCAAAATGTCATGTTAGCTACAACTTGTCGTGTTAGCTACAAAATATCGTATCAGCAACAAAATATCGTGTTAGCTACAAAATGTCGTGTTAGCTACAAAATGTCATGTTAGCTACAACTTGTCGTGTCAGCTACAAAATATCATGTTAGCTGCAAAATGTCGTGTTAGCTACAAAATGTCGTGTTAGCTACAAAATGTCATGTTAGCTACAAAATGTCATGTTAGCTACAACTTGTCGTGCCAGCTACAAAATGTAGTTTTAGTTACAAAATCTGGTGTTAGCTATAAAATGTTATGTCAACTTCAAAATGTCGTGTTAGCTACAAAATCTAGTGTTAGCTAATTTGTAGCTAACACTTCAAAATGTAGTCTTGTTGAGTTTCCGTTTGTCCAAACAGTCTCTTCAAAATTATCTGAATTTTACAAACTGATAACAAAAGAAAGAAAGAAAGTGTCACAGCTTCTAAAATTGCATGGAAGCACATCTGCAGTGTCATGTCTTAATCCAGAAAAAACATATCTCACTTCACAGGCACCAACAAAGCCAATTTTTACCTGAAATGTAGTCATTTGTTTAACCATATTGTTTTTTGTAGTCATGACATCTTTGTGGCTCAATCAAAGATTCAAATCAGCAGGCGGTATTGAAATTCCCTGTGGCCACGCCCACCTGATCTGTGACCACCATTCTCGGTTCTCCACGTTGTTTTCTGTTGTTTTTCCCCGATCTGCTGCTCTGAGGTCAAAGTGAGACATTTTTCACGAGTGACGGGACTCCGTTTCCCCCCCAAATGAAATTACGAGGAAATGAAGTGTTC